>NC_048569.1:82138548-82191048 GCF_013265735.2 Oncorhynchus mykiss
TCTCTCACCCTCTATCTCTCTTGCTCTCTCTCTCTCTCTATCTCTCGCTCTCTCTATCTCTCTCTCTATATCTATCTCTCCCTCTCTCCCTCTCTCTCTCTCTCTCTCTCTCTCTCGCTCTCTCTCTCTCTCTCTCTCTCTCTCACTCTCTCTATCTCTCTCCCTCTATCTCTCTCTCTCTCGCTCTCTCTCTCTCACTCTCTCTTTCTCTCTAGGGGACTGTTGGTGCTGCTGTTGCTGGTGATGTGTTTGTTCTTCCATGTGGTCTGTGTGATGTATCTTTACATCACAAGTGTTCAGGTAGGGAAGTCTGCCTACCTAGTGCTAGTCTACCTATTTGGGAACCCTTTAGTTGACACCCAGCGTCATAACACGTTATGACATGGTCATAACCATGTCATAATATGTCAGAACAGCTGACATAACGTGTCATACATAACCTGTTATAATATGGTCATAGCACTGTAATGACGTATATATTTAGACCATTATTTTATGGCTGGTTATGACATCTTTATAAGAGTGTCAAAACCCACAAAACCTACCACATAAGGAAAAACATTCCATTACACCATAGCCTACGCATCAATGGTATGTTTGTTATATATAAAAAATGAAATTGACCATGTTAAATTATCATTGTAATTGAGCACACACTAATGTCAGACATGCACCTACCCCAGTGCTCTGTTGCTGATGACTGGGATGAACGCAGGAGCATATTTCAGGAGCAGGACAAGACACCCTCTTTGTGACTGATGACTGATATAAAGACATGTATGTGATAGGCCTATCTGGCTTATATGATTATGATGGTCATAAAAGCTCTTTTTTTTTGTAGGTGTCATAACCAGCCATAAAATAATGCAATATATGTCACAACAGGTGTAAATAGATTGGTCATATTATGACAAGTTATGTCAGCTGTTATGACATATGTGTCATATGTGACTGTGTCATAACGTGTTATGATGCTGGGTGTCAAGTAAAGTGTTACCAACAAAACACAGGGTCATACCTATAGGCCCTGCTTTAAAGTAGCGCACTAAATAGGGAATAGTCTCCCTCTCCTCCTCTATAGTAGTGTGGTGTCTGTGGAGTGGACTTACTGCCCGTCCCCCTCCAGTAATTTTACTCCTCTCACAGAGAGAGACTCGTTCTCTTTTCAGACTCTGTTCTCTTTTCCGCTCCCCAGTAATGACAAGATGCATAAAACTATCATTGAGATAAACTGGTACTTCAACTCCTCGTTCTCCATCTCCCTCTCCTCGGTTTAGTGTTTTCCAGGGTGTCTCACCATTCAGATCCGAACAGCGCTCTGTGTGTTTCTAGTCCTGTTGACCTACTCTGTCACCCAAGCATGTGTGGTAAGTGTGTGTTTAGAAGTCATCATGTACGTTTGAAATCTGGCCACTCTAAGGCATGCTTTAAAACGCAGGTTAGCTCCACTATTAGAGCTCCTTTCCCCTCATAATCTCTCCCTCTCTTTTTAACCCGTCTCCTTCCCCTTTTACCCCTCACCCTTTTCCTACCTCCTCCAGGTGAGCTGTTTACCCTGGGTCTGGATTATGGGAGGTAACTCTAGTAGCAGCTCCGTGGAGACTGTTTCCATGGACACACCGAGCGAGCCAGGGCCAATGAACAGTACGGTAGCGGAGGGGGTGTGTCCGAACGTTTCCTACGCTCTCCTCTCCTGCGTGGCCGGAACTCTCACCGTCATCCCTTACCTCCGCGTCTCCTCGCTACCTAAGATACTCCTGCTCTTCCTTCTCTCGGTCCTTTACACCGTTGCCATGGAGACCAGCGGGTACCGCATCGCCGTGGGGTAAGGGGGCGGGGGCTCGGGTGAGGGGGTGAGAGGAGTGTGGTTCGATATGGGCAGGGTATGCTTTATCGGTAAGTTTGGTAAGCGTGTGTTTTAATGCAGTGTGTGTGTGTGTGTGTTTGTGTGTGTGTGTGTGTGTGTGTGTGTGTGTGTGTGTGTGTGTGTGTGTGTGTGTGTGTGTGTGTGTGTGTGTGTGTGTGTGTGTGTGTGTGTGTGTGTGTGTGTGTGTGTGTGTATGTAGGGGAGGTTTGCTCCACCCTCGGCGGTATGATCCAGTGCTGGGTCTCCTGTTGTTTACTGTAGCTCTGGCTCTACACTGTAGACAACTGGACCTCAAACTACGCCTAGACTACCTGTGGGCCACTCAGGTGAGTGTTTGTGTGTGTATTTGCGTATATGTGTGTCTGTGAGTCATTAGTGTTTGTGAGTCATTACCCCCCTCTAGTGATGAGGAAAAGCTATTACAGAGGAAATAGACTACTTTGTGAGCTCCAAGTGAAAACCAAGCCCCCTTTTTGGATATCGCTACAAACTAAAGGACTATCACTCTTTCATTCTGTCTGTATCTAGGTGTGTTGGTTATTTTTTGGTTGAAACCCAAATGGCACCCTATCCCTATGTAGTGCACTAGTTTTGACCAGAGCCATATAAGGAATAGGTTGCCATACTATACTAATACATGTATTGCATCAGTGATAGTGATGTACGGCTACCTTGTTTTTGTTTCCATGTATTTTGTGCAGGCAGAGGAGGAGAGAGGCGACATGGAGAAGGTGAAGTTGGACAACAAGAGGATCTTGTTCAATCTCCTACCTGCACACGTTGCGCAGCACTTCCTCATGTCCAACCCCCGCAACATGGTGAGTCTCACCCCCGTTCCCCTCTCTCCCTGTCTCCCTGCATCTCGTCCCCCTATTCCCCCGTCCCCCGTCCCCCTTATGCCTTGTCCCCCCGTTCCCCCGCACCTCATTCCCCTGTTCCCCCTACGCCTCGTCCCACTGTTCCGCCTGCCCCACCTGTGCCTTGTCCCCCAGTTCCCCCTGTGCTTCGTCCCCCTGTCCCTGCCATTCCCTGCTGGATCATCTCCCGTTTGGGTAGTGGTGCATTTGAGTAGCTGGCTGGTGTGATCATGTCATTTTGAGGTCATGTTTGGGTTGAAGTGTGATCTGACCGCATCATGGCGTGGTCATGTTTTGATGTTGCCTGAGAGCTTTTGAACAGTAAATGTTAAGAATTGCCTCTTTTACCTCCAAGGTTGTATGGTCATTGTGGTTTGGTTGCGGTTTGGTTGCACTTTGGTTGTGGTTTGGTTGTGGTGGTTGATATTTGTTTGAGATTTGATTTTGGTTTGGTTGTGGTTGTTTGTTTGTGATTTGGTTGCGGTTTGTTTGGGTTTGGTCAAGGTGTGATGTGACAGGTTCTCCGTCGTTGTGTCTGCTGATTGATCAATATCCGTTCTAATGATGTCTGTTCCACTCCCAGGACCCTCCCACTCCCCCCTCTCAGGAAGAGGAAGTGATTAAATCAAACATCCTGTAGACTTCCCAACCAGGACACGTATATTCCCGTCACTGACTTTTTTGTAAACAGTGGAACCAGGAAGTGACCTTGGGATAGTTGTTACAGGGGTGGTGGAACAGGTTCTAGAGCAAGGATAGAGAAAGGATAGTTTTTACATAGGGTTAACAGTACAGGTCCTGCAGTGGTCTGTCATATTGGTACAGTGTGTTGATGGCCATAGGGATACCGGGAACAGCGGTCACCCTTAAACCCTGGAATGTTGTAGAATGGTTACATCTCTCGATCCCATGTATCCCTATGTCCATCAATGCACTGTACCAATGTGCCAGGGCTCTGTAGGACCTGTTCTGCCACCCCTGTAACAACTGTCCCAGGACCAGTGTAATAGCCCTATCTAGCTCTGGTTGCCTGTCTACCTCTATTCTAGGACATGTACTGTTAACCCTCTGTAACAACTGTCTCAGGACCTGCTCATATCTGTGTATTAGCCCTATCTGACTTTTAGTTCCTCGTATCTGTTCTATGACATGTACTGCTAACCGTCTATAACTGTCTGAAGACCTGTTAATACCTGTGCAATAGCCCTATGTAAGTCTTGTTTCGTGTCTACCTATCTGCCTCCCTGTTTTAGAAACTGTACTGTTATAACCATGTAACAACTGTCCCAGGACCTGTGTATATAACAAGCCTGATCTGATCTAGGATTGGTACTGTTAACTCTGCAATAACTGTTCTTTCAGGGTGATGAACCATCTAAAGTCAAGTTGTAAAATCCTGAAATTTTCCTTTAACCCTTTGTAAAAACTGTTTCAGGACCTGTTAATACCTGTGTAGTAGTCCTATCTAACTGCTAGGTTCCCTGTCTGAATCTGTGTTAGGACCTGTACTACCAGTCGTATAGTCAGGTAGGAGTGCTGTTTGCCTCCATCGCTAATTTCAATGACTTCTACATTGAGCTGGATGGCAACAACATGGGAGTAGAGTGTCTCAGGCTGCTCAACGAGATCATCGCAGACTTTGACGAGGTGAGGCATCCCAAATGGCACCCTATTCCCTATATAGTGCACTGCTTTTGACCAGGGCCCTATGGCACCTTATATATTTTATAGTCCTATGGACCTGGTCAAAAGCAGTGCATAGGGAATAGGGTGCCAATTGGAATGTGGACCAACATCTCTATTTTCATGTTCTACTGTTCCATGTGTACTGACAGTGTTGACATTAGTTCCATGTGTACTGACAGTGTTGACATTAGTTCCATGTGTACTGACAGTGTTGACATTAGTTCCATGTGTACTGACAGTGTTGACATTAGTTCCATGTGTACTGACAGTGTTGACATTAGTTCCATGTGTACTGACAGTGTTGACATTAGTTCCATGTGTACTGACAGTGTTGACATTAGTTCCATGTGTACTGACAGTGTTGACATTAGTTCCATGTGTACTGACAGTGTTGACATTAGTTCCATGTGTACTGACAGTGTTGACATTAGTTCCATGTGTACTGACAGTGTTGACATTAGTTCCATGTGTACTGACAGTGTTGACATTAGTTCCATGTGTACTGACAGTGTTGACATTAGTTCCATGTGTACTGACAGTGTTGACATTAGTTCCATGTGTACTGACAGTGTTGACATTAGTTCCATGTGTACTGACAGTGTTGACATTAGCTGGTCAGATATTATAGTGGTGGTGTGATCATACAGTTTATTCATTGCTCTCTTCAGGGAGAGGAAGATATGCATGTGGGGAGGAGGTTAGTTTGGCTGAAAGTTGATTACAGCGTTGGGGTTTGAATTGAAGGCAGTCAATTCAGGAAGTAAACTTTCCAAAAGTTCTAATTCCATACTTGAAAACATTTTATCTATTTTTAACGACTTCTCAATGATCTGAAAAAGAGAAGCTATGTATGTCTAAAGTTTGTCCATTTGTGTTTTTCTTTTAAAAATCTAATCGCTTCCTGAATTGACTGACTTCAATTGGAATGAACCCAACCCTGGCTTGTTATTTCAAATGCTTACTGGTCACGTCTCTCTCATAACTCTCTGTATACCTATATGTAATTACCTTTCTCTCTCTCTCTGCCTGTAGCTGATGGACAAAGAGTGCTATAAGGACATTGAGAAGATCAAAACTATCGGCAGCACATACATGGCTGCAGTAGGCCTGGTACCTACCACTGGCTCCAAGGTACACTTAACTTGTATATCATACTGTGTGTGTGTGTGTGTGTGTGTGTGTGTGTGTGTGTGTGTGTGTGTGTGTGTGTGTGTGTGTGTGTGTGTGTGTGTGTGTGTGTGTGTGTGTGTGTGACCTCAATACAAACCGCTTCTGGAGACCCAAATCCAAGGGTCCTCAGATACTGATTTCTTTGCATGAGGTGAAGTTTCCACCTTCCAGAGAGAGAGAGAGAGAGAGAGACAGACAGACAGAGAAAGAGAGAGAGACATTGAGAGACGAAGAGAGAGAGAGAGAGAGAGAGAGAGAGAGAGACGAAGAGAGAGAGAGAGAGACAGACAGAGAAAGATGAAGAGAGAGAGACAGAGAGAGAGAGAGAGAGAGAGAGAGAGAGAGAGAGAGAGAGAGATTGAGAGACGAAGAGAGAGAGAGAGAGAGAGAGAGAGAGAGAGAGAGATTGAGAGACGAAGAGAGAGAGAGAGAGAGACAGACAGAGAAAGATGAAGAGAGAGAGACAGAGAGAGAGAGAGAGAGAGAGATTGAGAGACGAAGAGAGAGAGAGAGAGACAGAGAGAGAGAGAGAGACGGAGAGAGAGAGAGACAGACAGAGAGAGAGAGAGACAGAGAGAGAGAGACGAAGAGAGAGAGAGAGAGAGAGAGAGAGAGACATTGAGAGATGAAGAGAGAGAGACGGAGAGAGAGAGAGAGAGAGAGAGAGAGACAAAAAAACAAACACTGAAATGCAAGAAATTGAATTATACCAACAAGACACTTGATGAAATTGAAAATGCAATTGACCAAAATCAGTTCTGGGACATGTGGAACAATTTAAGCACAACAAAGCCACAAGAATTAGCCATACAAGATGTAGGAATTTGGAAAACTTACTAAAAACATCCCATAAAAAGACTTACAACAGAACCAATTAGATTATCCTGGAATCAGTCATTAAAAACAACCAAAATCCATTAGATTACCCAATAACCCAACAAGAACTAAATGAAAAGCTAAAATCTATTAAATCAAAAAAGGCTTGTGGTGTAGACAACATCAGAAATGAAATGCTGAAAAACAGCACACCTGAGTTGCAAAATGCTGTGCTTAAATTGTTCAACATGGTTTTAACTTCTGGCTGCTTCCCTGATGTCTGGAACCAGGGGCTCATCTCCCCTATCCACAAAAGTGGAGACAAATCAGACCCCAATAATTACAGGGGAATTTGCGTCAACAGTAACTTGGGAAAGATTTTCTGTAGCATTTTGAATTCAAGAATTCAAACCTTTCTTCAAGAAAAAAATGTAATAAGTAAATGTCAAATTGGCTTTCTCCCTAACCATCGCACTACTGACCATATATACACCTTACACACACTAATTAATAAACACGTCCACCAAAAAAAAGAGGGCAAAATCTTTGCTTGCTTTATTGACTTTAAAAAAGCATTTGATTCGATTTGGCACGAAGGGCTATTCTACAAAATTCTACAAAGTGGGCTTGGTGGTAAGGTGTATGACTTAATAAAATGTATGTACACAGAAAACAAGTGTGCAATAAAAATCAAAAACCAAAGAACATAATTTTTTTCACAATGTCGAGGTGTGAGACAAGGCTGCAATTTGAGTCCAAATCTTTTCAACATTTATATCAATGAATTAGCAGACATGTTGGACCAATCTCCAGCCCCAGGACTCACACTATTTGACACAGAGGTGAAATACCTGCTATATGCTGATGACTTGGTACTTCTATCACCAAGCAAAGAAGGTCTTCAACAAAACATTAATATTCTGGAGCAATATTGCCATAATTGGGCCCTGGCAGTAAATTTCCAAAAAACTAAAATCATGATTTTCCAAAAAAAACCCAGATGTTAGAAACACAAATGTAAATTCACCCTGAACAACACCTTAATTGAACACACAAAAAATTACACCTACCTTGGTCTGACCATATCTGCATCGGGAAACTTTAATATGGCAGTGAAGGCACTCAAAGAAAAAGCCCGCAGAGCAATGTATGCAATAAAAATGAAATTATTCAAAATCAACATCCCAATTAGAATTTGGACTAAAATATTTGACAGTGTAATCCTACCAATAGTACTTTGTGGAAGTGAGGTTTGGGGGCCACTCAAGAAACTGGATTTTAAAATGTGGGACAAACATCCAATTGAAGCCCTACATGCAGAATTCTGTCGGAAAATTCTACAAGTCCAGAGAAATACACCAACTAATGCATGTAGGGCAGAATTGGGCCGTTTTCCAGTAATAATGAAAATACAGAAAAGATCATTAAAATTTTGGCTACATCTAAATTCAAGTCCAAATTCGAGTCTGCAATTTAAAGCACTTCAAGCCCAAGAGCTGAGCCCAGAAACGAGCCCTCTCAGTCAGCTGGTGTTGGACCTCACCAACCAAGCTGACACCAGCACTGCTTCAAAAGAAAGAATTCCAATAAGCAAAATCATGAACCAATCAAAGGAATCATATTTACAATACTGGGAAAACGAAACAAAATCCCAAAGCCGACTAAATTGCTATCTGACCCTAAACAGAGAATATGAATTGGCTGATTATCTCTACTCTGTCAGAGATACGAAGCAGAGACAGATCCTTACCAAGTACAGGCTGAGTGACTACCGATTGGCAATAGAAACCGGCAGACATAAAAAGACATGGCTACCCAAAGAGGAGCGTGTATGTGGTCACTGCATGACAGGGGAGGTAGAGACAGAGATGCACTTTCTCCTTTACTGTGATAAATATTCCTCACAAAGAGATTTATTATTCACAGAAATGACTACATATATTCCAAATTTTTACAAATTGAACCCAGAGGAAAAACTAAGAATACTCATGGGCGAAGGAGCAATGGCTCCTCTTGCAGCCAAATATGTATTTTCCTGCCATAGCCTGAGGGACACTGAATAATAACATCTGCATAGTAAACAGTAACTTACTTATTATTACTATTATTGTTATTACTATAATTATTCATGTTTATCATTCCAAATATGGGTGGTAACGGTAGTGATAACAGTTTAGTGATGGTAGTAGTAGTCGTAGTAATGATGATTGTAGTTGTAGTACTGATATAAAGAAGAAGATGACCGTTATTTAGTTATAAGTTAGTTATAGTTTCATTTCTACTATTGACTGTTACCATTTTATTGTTATTAATTTTGTATTTAATTTTGTATTATTATTTACTACCATTTTATATTATTATTTGCTATCATTTATAATTTTGTTACAATGTATATTGTATGCATTGTTGCTTTGGCAATATTGACACAATGTTTTTCATGCCAATAAAGCAGCTTGAATTTGAATTTGAATTTGACATTGAGAGATGAAGAGAGAGACGGGGAAAGAGAGAGAGAGAGAGAGAGAGAGAGAGAGAGAGAAAGAGAGAGAGAGACATTGAGAGATGAAGAGAGAGAGAGACGGAGAGGGAGAGAGAGAGAGAGAGAGAGAGAGAGAGAAGAGACATTGAGAGATGAAGAGAGAGAGACGGAGAGAGAGAGAGAGAGAGAGAGAGAGAGAGATTGAGAGACGAAGAGAGAGAGAGAGAGAGAGAGAGAGAGAGAGAGACAGAGAAAGAGAGAGAGAGAGAGACGGAGAGAGAGAGACGGAGAGAGAGAGAGAGAGACAGAGACAGACAGACAGACAGACAGACAGACAGACAGACAGACAGAGGATTAAACGTTATTGTAGTGTAAGTATGTCTGCCTTTTATAAAACACTCTTCTGGCTTTACATTAAATCCTCGAAGGTGGACAAACAAAGCAGTCATTTTGAGACTTGAATCCAAACTTTATGCAAACGTCACAGTTTGTGAGCCGGCAATATTTAAAATCCTTATGGTATGAGCTGCATTAGATAACTTCCTTCATAGCTTTTTTCCATTTTGTACTTAATTCTCACCCCTTGTCTTGTGATTTCAAGGCTAAGAAGTCCACCTCCTCACACTTATGTACAGTGGCAGATTTTGCTGTTGAGATGTATGATGTACTGGATGCCATCAACTACCAGTCGTATAACGACTTTGTCTTGAGAGTGGGTGAGTGAAAACACACACGAACACGAATGCATGCATGTACACATGCACACAGACGAACAGGCACACAAACACACACGTACCCCCCCCCCCCCCCCCCCCCCCCCACACACACACACAAATAAACACACACAGACAGACACACACAGGTCCACACAGATTGTTGTGAGAGTCAATGCGTAAAGCTGTGACCTTTGACAGTCCGTCAGCACCATCAAGAGCCTTCTGACAGGAAGCGTGTCACAGGGAGACCTGAGGGGTTGACACTAGTTACCACAGCCACAGTCTTTATCGTAAATATGAATAGACATATATACTTTCATATATACATTAATATATATAAAATATAATATATATAAATATATTTAATATATATAAAATTGGCTTTTTTGTCTTAATTTAAGGTTAGGGTTAGGTATAAGGTTAGCAGTGTGGTTAAGGTTAGGGTTACGGTTAGGGTTAGGTTTAAAATCTGATTTTAAGAAAATAAATTGTGGAAATAGGCAGTGTTTAACCGTGACCATGACATTGACTGTGGTAACTAGTAATGTCCGACCTTGGTTTCAATTGTATTTGTTATCTTGTTTGGAACCCGAACCTGCTAGTTAGTCACTGTAGTGCCTGATGTACACACTTCCATACTGTCAGCAGACTCTGTGTGTGTGTGTGTGTGTGTGTGTGTGTGCGTGTGCGTGCGTGCGTGTGTGTGTGTAGGTATTAACGTGGGTCCAGTAGTAGCAGGAGTGATTGGAGCACGGAGGCCTCAGTATGATATCTGGGGTAACACAGTCAACGTGGCCAGCAGGATGGACACCACCGGACTACCTGGCAAGATACAGGTACAGCACCCCAAACACACACAAATGTACAGACACACGCACACATAATCACGCACACATAATGCACGCAGATGCACACACACACACACTATGCAGGTGATCATTCAGCCGTCGTTTGTTATCATGTGTCCTACATTACCCCCAGGTGACAGAAGATGTGCAGCGCATCATTAAGGGTCAATATGACTTTGTGTGCCGTGGCAAGGTCAGCGTCAAGGGCAAAGGACAGATGCTTACCTACTTCCTGGAGGGGCGGATCCCCGGCAGAGGGTCACAGCACCAGCCCAGGAACCTGGATCGCTCCCGGACAAGTCTTTTCAACCGTTCAGCCATTAGCAACATCTGCACCAAACTGAGCCCCGCCCCCACCATGACCGCCTATTCCACGATGCGAAACCCCACCCCCGGCACAGCCAATGCAGCAACCACCTCCACAAACAGCACCATCCTCTACCTGCCCTCTGTGGCTGTTCCCACGGCGATGGAGGTGTGAGTGAGTGGCTGACATGAAGACTGTCTAAATAGTGACCAAGGAATCTCCCTTGACAGATAGAGAGTGGAGATCAAGAGAGAGCTAGAGTAGAGCTGTTAGAAAGTCACTGAAAGTAAGAGTGAAATAGGGATGAGAGAGAGAGAGGAAGAAGTTGCGGGTTCCACTTTAATGGACTATCACTAGAGAATGTGGTTCCACCTTACTGGACTGTCACTAGAGAATGTGGTTCCATTTTACTGGACTGTCACTAGAGAATGTGGTTCCACTTTACTGGACTGTCACTAGAGAATGTGGTTCCACTTTACTGGACTGTCACTAGAGAATGTGGTTCCACCTTACTGGATTGTCACTAGAGAATGTGGTTCCACTTTACTGGACTGTCACTAGAGAATGTGGTTCCACCTTACTGGACTGTCACTAGAGAATGTGGTTCCACTTTACTGGACTGTCACTAGAGAATGTGGTTCCACGTTACTGGACTGTCACTAGAGAATGTGGTTCCACCTTACTGGACTGTCACTGGAGAATGTGGTTCCATTTTACAGGACTGTCACTAGAGAATGTGGTTCCACTTTACTGGACTGTCACTAGAGAATGTGGTTCCACTTTACTGGACTGTCACTAGAGAATGTGGTTCCACCTTACTGGATTGTCACTAGAGAATGTGGTTCCACTTTAATGGACTGTCACTAGAGAATGTGGTTCCACTTTACTGGACTGTCACTAGAGAATGTGGTTCCATTTTACTGGACTGTCACTAGAGAATGTGGTTCCACGTTACTGGACTGTCACTAGAGAATGTGGTTCCACCTTACTGGACTGTCACTAGAGAATGGGGTTCCACTTTACTGGACTGTCACTAGAGAATGTGGTTCCACTTTACTGGACTGTCACTAGAGAATGTGGTTCCACGTTACTGGACTGTCACTAGAGAATGTGGTTCCACTTTACTGGATTGTCACTAGAGAATGTGGTTCCACTTTACTGGACTGTCACTAGAGAATGTGGTTCCACCTTACTGTACTGTCACTAGAGAATGTGGTTCCACTTTACTGAACTGTCACTAGAGAATGTGGTTCCACTTTACTGGACTGTCACTAGAGAATGTGGTTCCACTTTACTGGACTGTCACTAGAGAATGTGGTTCCACCTTACTGGACTGTCACTAGAGAATGTGGTTCCACTTTACTGGACTGTCACTAGAGAATGTGGTTCCACTTTACTGGACTGTCACTAGAGAATGTGGTTCCACCTTACTGGACTGTCACTAGAGAATGTGGTTCCACCTTACTGGACTGTCACTAGAGAATGTGGTTCCACCTTACTGGACTGTCACTAGAGAATGTGGTTCCACTTTACTGGACTGTCACTAGAGAATGTGGTTCCACTTTACTGTACTGTCACTAGAGAATGTGGTTCAACTTTACTGGACTGTCACTAGAGAATGTGGTTCCACCTTACTGGACTGTCACTAGAGAATGTGGTTCCACTTTACTGGACTGTCACTAGAGAATGTGTTTCCACTTTACTGGACTGTCACTAGAGAATGTGGTTCACCTTTACTGGACTGTCACTCTAGAATGTGGTTCCACCTTACTGGATTGTCACTAGAGAATGTGGTTCCACCTTACTGGACTGTCACTAGAGAATGTGGTTCCACCTTACTGGACTGTCACTAGAGAATGTGGTTCCATTTTACTGGACTGTCACTAGAGAATGTGGTTCCACTTTACTGGACTGTCAATAGAGAATGTGGTTCCACTTTACTGGACTGTCACTAGAGAATGTGGTTCGACTTTACTGGACTGTCACTAGAGAATGTGGTTCCACTTTACTAGACTGTCACTAGAGAATGTGGTTCCACTTTACTGGACTGTCACTAGAGAATGTGGTTCCACTTTACTGGACTGTCACTAGAGAATGTGGTTCCACCTTACTGTACTGTCACTAGAGAATGTGGTTCCACTTTACTGAACTGTCACTAGAGAATGTGGTTCCACTTTACTGGACTGTCACTAGAGAATGTGGTTCCACTTTACTGGACTGTCACTAGAGAATGTGGTTCCACCTTACTGGACTGTCACTAGAGAATGTGGTTCCACTTTACTGGACTGTCACTAGAGAATGTGGTTCCACTTTACTGGACTGTCACTAGAGAATGTGGTTCCACCTTACTGGACTGTCACTAGAGAATGTGGTTCCACCTTACTGGACTGTCACTAGAGAATGTGGTTCCACCTTACTGGACTGTCACTAGAGAATGTGGTTCCACTTTACTGGACTGTCACTAGAGAATGTGGTTCCACTTTACTGTACTGTCACTAGAGAATGTGGTTCAACTTTACTGGACTGTCACTAGAGAATGTGGTTCCACCTTACTGGACTGTCACTAGAGAATGTGGTTCCACTTTACTGGACTGTCACTAGAGAATGTGTTTCCACTTTACTGGACTGTCACTAGAGAATGTGGTTCACCTTTACTGGACTGTCACTCTAGAATGTGGTTCCACCTTACTGGATTGTCACTAGAGAATGTGGTTCCACCTTACTGGACTGTCACTAGAGAATGTGGTTCCACCTTACTGGACTGTCACTATAGAATGTGGTTCCATTTTACTGGACTGTCACTAGAGAATGTGGTTCCACTTTACTGGACTGTCAATAGAGAATGTGGTTCCACTTTACTGGACTGTCACTAGAGAATGTGGTTCGACTTTACTGGACTGTCACTAGAGAATGTGGTTCCACTTTACTAGACTGTCACTAGAGAATGTGGTTCCACTTTACTGGACTGTCACTAGAGAATGTGGTTCCACTTTACTGGACTGTCACTAGAGAATGTGGTTCCACTTTACTGGACTGTCACTAGAGAATGTGGTTCCACTTTACTGGACTGTCACTAGAGAATGTGGTTCCACTTTACTGGACTGTCACTAGAGATTGTGGTTCCACTTTACTGGACTGTCACTAGAGAATGGGGTTCCACTTTACTGGACTGTCACTAGAGATTGTGGTTCCACTTTACTGGACTGTCACTAGAGAATGTGGTTCCACTTTACTAGACTGTCACTAGAGAATGTGGTTCCACTTTACTGGACTGTCACTAGAGAATGTGGTTCCACCTTACTGGACTGTCACTAGAGAATGTGGTTCCACTTTACTGGACTGTCACTAGAGATTGTGGTTCCACTTTACTGGACTGTCACTAAAGAATGGGTTTCACCTTTACTGGACTGTCACTAGAGAATGTGGTTACACCTTACTGGACTGTCACTAGAGAATGTGGTTCCACCTTACTGGACTGTCACTAGAGAATGTTGTTCCACTTTACTGGACTGTCACTAGAGAATGTGGTTCCACTTTACTGTACTGTCACTAGAGAATGTGGTTCAACTTTACTGGACTGTCACTAGAGAATGTGGTTCCACCTTACTGGACTGTCACTAGAGAATGTGGTTCCACTTTACTGGACTGTCACTAGAGAATGTGTTTCCACTTTACTGGACTGTCACTAGAGAATGTGGTTCACCTTTACTGGACTGTCACTCTAGAATGTGGTTCCACCTTACTGGACTGTCACTAGAGAATGTGGTTCCACTTTACTGGACTGTCAATAGAGAATGTGGTTCCACTTTACTGGACTGTCACTAGAGAATGTGGTTCGACTTTACTGGACTGTCACTAGAGAATGTGGTTCCACTTTACTGGATTGTCACTAGAGAATGTGGTTCCACTTTACTGGACTGTCACTAGAGAATGTGGTTCCACTTTACTGGACTGTCAATAGAGAATGTGGTTCCACTTTACTGGACTGTCACTAGAGAATGTGGTTCGACTTTACTGGACTGTCACTAGAGAATGTGGTTCCACTTTACTAGACTGTCACTAGAGAATGTGGTTCCACTTTACTGGACTGTCACTAGAGAATGTGGTTCCACTTTACTGGACTGTCACTAGAGAATGTGGTTCCACTTTACTGGACTGTCACTAGAGAATGTGGTTCCACTTTACTGGACTGTCACTAGAGAATGTGGTTCCACCTTACTGGACTGTCACTAGAGAATGTGGTTCCACCTTACTGGACTGTCACTAGAGAATGTGGTTCCACCTTACTGGACTGTCACTAGAGAATGTGGTTCCACTTTACTGGACTGTCACTAGAGAATGTGGTTCCACTTTACTGTACTGTCACTAGAGAATGTGGTTCAACTTTACTGGACTGTCACTAGAGAATGTGGTTCCACCTTACTGGACTGTCACTAGAGAATGTGGTTCCACTTTACTGGACTGTCACTAGAGAATGTGTTTCCACTTTACTGGACTGTCACTAGAAAATGTGGTTCACCTTTACTGGACTGTCACTCTAGAATGTGGTTCCACCTTACTGGATTGTCACTAGAGAATGTGGTTCCACCTTACTGGACTGTCACTAGAGAATGTGGTTCCACCTTACTGGACTGTCACTAGAGAATGTGGTTCCATTTTACTGGACTGTCACTAGAGAATGTGGTTCCACTTTACTGGACTGTCAATAGAGAATGTGGTTCCACTTTACTGGACTGTCACTAGAGAATGTGGTTCGACTTTACTGGACTGTCACTAGAGAATGTGGTTCCACTTTACTAGACTGTCACTAGAGAATGTGGTTCCACTTTACTGGACTGTCACTAGAGAATGTGGTTCCACTTTACTGGACTGTCACTAGAGAATGTGGTTCCACTTTACTGGACTGTCACTAGAGAATGTGGTTCCACTTTACTGGACTGTCACTAGAGAATGTGGTTCCACTTTACTGGACTGTCACTAGAGATTGTGGTTCCACTTTACTGGACTGTCACTAGAGAATGGGGTTCCACTTTACTGGACTGTCACTAGAGATTGTGGTTCCACTTTACTGGACTGTCACTAGAGAATGTGGTTCCACTTTACTAGACTGTCACTAGAGAATGTGGTTCCACTTTACTGGACTGTCACTAGAGAATGTGGTTCCACCTTACTGGACTGTCACTAGAGAATGTGGTTCCACTTTACTGGACTGTCACTAGAGAATGTGGTTCCACTTTACTGGACTGTCACTAAAGAATGGGTTTCACCTTTACTGGACTGTCACTAGAGAATGTGGTTCCACCTTACTGGACTGTCACTAGAGAATGTGGTTCCACCTTACTGGACTGTCACTAGAGAATGTGGTTCCACTTTACTGGACTGTCACTAGAGAATGTGGTTCCACTTTACTGTACTGTCACTAGAGAATGTGGTTCAACTTTACTGGACTGTCACTAGAGAATGTGGTTCCACCTTACTGGACTGTCACTAGAGAATGTGGTTCCACTTTACTGGACTGTCACTAGAGAATGTGTTTCCACTTTACTGGACTGTCACTAGAGAATGTGGTTCACCTTTACTGGACTGTCACTCTAGAATGTGGTTCCACCTTACTGGATTGTCACTAGAGAATGTGGTTCCACCTTACTGGACTGTCACTAGAGAATGTGGTTCCACCTTACTGGACTGTCACTAGAGAATGTGGTTCCATTTTACTGGACTGTCACTAGAGAATGTGGTTCCACTTTACTGGACTGTCAATAGAGAATGTGGTTCCACTTTACTGGACTGTCAATAGAGAATGTGGTTCGACTTTACTGGACTGTCACTAGAGAATGTGGTTCCACTTTACTAGACTGTCACTAGAGAATGTGGTTCCACTTTACTGGACTGTCACTAGAGAATGTGGTTCCACTTTACTGGACTGTCACTAGAGAATGTGGTTCCACTTTACTGGACTGTCACTAGAGAATGGGGTTCCACTTTACTGGACTGTCACTAGAGAATGTGGTTCCACTTTACTGGACTGTCACTAGAGAATGTGTTTCCACTTTACTGGTTTGTCACTAGAGAATGTGGTTCCACTTTACTGGACTGTCACTAGAGAATGTGGTTCCACCTTACTGGATTGTCACTAGAGAATGTGGTTCCACTTTACTGAACTGTCACTAGAGAATGTGGTTCCACCTTACTGGACTGTCACTAGAGAATGTGGTTCCAACTTACTGGACTGTCACTAGAGAATGTGGTTCCACTTTACTGGACTGTCACTAGAGAATGTGGTTCCACTTTACTGGACTGTCACTAGAGAATGTGGTTCCACTTTACTGGACTGTCACTAGAGAATGTGGTTCCACCTTACTGGACTGTCACTAGAGAATGTGGTTCCACTTTACTGGACTGTCACTAGAGAATGTGGTTCCACTTTACTGGACTGTCACTAAAGAATGGGTTTCACCTTTACTGGACTGTCACTAGAGAATGTGGTTCCACCTTACTGGACTGTCACTAGAGAATGTGGTTCCACCTTACTGGACTGTCACTAGAGAATGTGGTTCCACTTTACTGGACTGTCACTAGAGAATGTGGTTCCACCTTACTGGACTGTCACTAGAGAATGTGGTTCCACTGTACTGGATTGTCACTAGAGAATGTGGTTCCACTTTACTGGACTGTCACTAGAGAATGTGGTTCCACTTTACTGGACTGTCACTAGAGAATGTGGTTCCACCTTACTGGACTGTCACTAGAGAATGTGGTTCCACTTTACTGGACTGTCACTAGAGAATGTGGTTCCACCTTTACTGGACTGTCACTAGAGAATGTGGTTCCACCTTACTGGACTGTCACTAGAGAATGTGGTTCCACTTTACTGGACTGTCACTAGAGAATGTGGTTCCACTTTACTGGACTGTCACTAGAGAATGTGGTTCCACTTTACTGGACTGTCACTAGAGAATGTGGTTCGACTTTACTGGACTGTCACTAGAGAATGTGGTTCCACCTTACTGGACTGTCACTAGAGAATGTGGTTCCACTTTACTGGACTGTCACTAGAGAATGTGTTTCCACTTTACTGGACTGTCACTAGAGAATGTGGTTCCACCTTACTGGACTGTCACTAGAGAATGTGGTTCCACTTTACTGGACTGTCACTAGAGAATGTGGTTCCACCTTACTGGACTGTCACTAGAGAATGTGGTTCCACTGTACTGGATTGTCACTAGAGAATGTGGTTCCACTTTACTGGACTGTCACTAGAGAATGTGGTTCCACTTTACTGGACTGTCACTAGAGAATGTGGTTCCACCTTACTGGACTGTCACTAGAGAATGTGGTTCCACTTTACTGGACTGTCACTAGAGAATGTGGTTCCACCTTTACTGGACTGTCACTAGAGAATGTGGTTCCACCTTACTGGACTGTCACTAGAGAATGTGGTTCCACTTTACTGGACTGTCACTAGAGAATGTGGTTCCACTTTACTGGACTGTCACTAGAGAATGTGGTTCCACTTTACTGGACTGTCACTAGAGAATGTGGTTCCACTTTACTGGACTGTCACTAGAGAATGTGGTTCCACAGTGCAGACGGACAGAGAAATCGTCCAGGACCCAGTCCTTTCTCTCTCTGTGAGGAAATGGAACTTAAGGATTTTGGTCAGCCGGGCTAGTAGACCACAATTTCTACTAGCCAGAGGTTCTAAATCTGTTCCATGCATACTTCACTCGCATGACATTGCTTTCGTCTTACTTTACCTAAAGATTCCTTCACATTACGTAACCATTCCCTGGTCTTACCTTACCTAACCTTTCCTTCACCTTACCTTACCTAACCTTTCCTTCACCTTACCTTACCTAACCATTCCTTCACCTTACCTTACCTAACCATTCCTTCACCTTACCTTACCTAACCATTCCTTCACCTTACCTTACCTTACCTAACCATTCCTTCACCTTATCTAACCTACCATTTCTTTACCTTGCCTTACCTTATCTAACCATTACTTTACCTTACCTTACCTTACCTTACCTAACCATTCCTTTACCTTACCTTACCTTAACCTAACCATTCCTTTACCTTACCTTACCTAAACATTCCTTCACCTACCTTACCTTACATAACCATTAATTTACCTTACCTTACCTTACCTAACAATTCCTTTATCTTACCTAACCTAACCATTCCTTCATCTTACCTTACCTTACCTAACCATTCCTTCATCTTACCTTACCTTACCTTACCATTCCTTTACCTTACCTTACCTAACCATTCCTTTACCTTACCTTACCTAACCTAACCATTCCTTCATCTTACCTTACCTTACCTAACCATTCCTTCACCTTATCTAACCTAACCATTCCTTTACCTTACCTTACCTTACCTTATCTAACCTAACCATTCCTTTACCTTACCTTACCTTACCTAACCATTCCTTCATCTTACCTTACCTTACCTAACCATTCCTTTACCTTACCTTACCTTACCTTACCTAACCATTCCTTCACCTTATCTAACCTAACCATTCATTTACCTTACCTTACCTTATCTAACCTAACCATTCCTTTACCTTACCTTACCCAACCATTCCATTCCAACCATCTTAACTTATCTTAACTAACCATTCCTTCACCTTACCTTACCTTACCTTACCTTACCTAACCATTCCTTTACCTTACCTTTCCTAACAATTACTTCACCTTACCTTATCTTAACTAACCATTCCTTCACCTTACCTTACATTTCCTAACCATTCCTTTACCTCACCTTACCTTACCTTACCTTACCTTACCTTACCTTACCTTACCTTACCTTACCATTCCTTTACCTTACCTTACCTAACCATTCCTTCACCTTACCTTATCTTACCTAACCATTCCTTTACCTTACCTTATCTAACCATTCCTTTGCCTTACCTTATCTAACCATTCCTTCATCTTACCTTACCTAACCATTCCTTCACCTTACCTTACCTTACCTAACCATTCCTTTACCTTACCTTATCTAACCATTCATTCACCTTACCTTATCTTACCTAACCATTCCTTTACCTTACCTTACCTAACCATTCCTTCACCTTACCTTACCTTATCTTACCTAACCATTCCCTTCCCTTTCCTTCCCTTCCCTTCCCTTCCCTTCCCTTCCCTTCCCTTCCCTTCCCTTCCCTTCCCTTCCCTTCCATTCTCTTCCCGTCCCTTCCCTTACCTTACCTTCCCTTACCTTCCCTTACCTTACCTTACCATCCCTTCCCTTCCCTTCCCTTCCCTTACCTTACCTTACCTTACCTTACCTTACCTTACCTTCCCTTACCTTACCTTACCTTACCATTCATTCCCTTCCCTTCCCTTCCCTTCCCTTCCCTTCCCTTCCCTTCCCTTCCCTTCCCTTCCCTTCCCTTCCCTTCCCTTCCCTTCCCTTCCCTTACCTTACCTTACCTTACCTTACCTTACCTTACCTTACCATGCCTTAGGTTGACCCCTTCTATCCCTCTGATTAGGGTTACAAAATTCCGGTAGCTTTCCCAAAAGTTTTCAGAAATCCAGGTTGGAAGATACTTGGAATTAGGAATGGATCAACTGTAAATCCAGGTTGGGAGATACTTGGAATTAGGAACGGATCAACTGTAAATCCAGGTTGGGAGATACTTGGAATTAGGAATGGATCAACTGTAAATCCAGGTTGGGAGATACTTGGAATTAGGAATGGAACAACTGTAAATCCAGGTTGGAAGATACTTGGAATTAGGAATGGATAAACTGTAAATCCAGGTTGGAAGATACTTGGAATTAGGAATGGATCAACTGTAAATCCAGGTTGGAAGATACTTGGAATTATGAATGGATCAACTGTAAATCCAGGTTGGAAGATACTTGGAATTATGAATGGATCAACTGTAAATCCAGGTTGGGAGATACTTGGAATTAGGAACGGATCAACTGTAAATCCAGGTTGGGAGATACTTGGAATTAGGAATGGATAAACTGTAAATCCAGGTTGGAAGATACTTGGAATTAGGAATGGAACAACTGTAAATCCAGGTTGGAAGATACTTGGAATTAGGAACGGATCAACTGTAAATCCAGGTTGGAAGATACTTGGAATTATGAATGGATCAACTGTAAATCCAGGTTGGGAGATACTTGGAATTAGGAACGGATCAACTGTAAATCCAGGTTGGGAGATACTTGGAATTAGGAATGGATCAACTGTAAATCCAGGTTGGAAGATACTTGGAATTAGGAATGGAACAACTGTAAATCCAGGTTGGAAGATACTTGGAATTAGGAACGGATCAACTGTAAATCCAGGTTGGAAGATACTTGGAATTAGGAACGGATCAACTGTAAATCCAGGTTGGGAGATACTTGGAATTAGGAATGGATAAACTGTAAATCCAGGTTGGAAGATACTTGGAATTAGGAACGGATAAACTGTAATCCAGGAATCCTACAACCAGGATTTCTGGAAACCTGGGATTGTTGGGAAAGTTACCAGAATTTTGCAACCGTACTTATGCATCTTATATCAGACCTGTAGCCTTACCGACGGACCACTCTACAGGCAGAGTTTAGTGAAAGTGTTATAATTGTATCATCTTTCAAATAGATCAATGTAGATTTCATCCAAGCATTTAGATATCCTCCCTTTTCCATATAAATGTAATTCTGCCAAAAATGTCTGTCACAGACTGGACCATATTACATTTTCTGGACCATATTCCTCCAATACAAACTGCCAGACCACATTGTCTATTGCAAAGTGTTTTAGTCTTTATTACAGCTTTTTAAATGTACAAAACTTTGAATTTAAGAATGACAGCTATTATCTTAGAGATGGGGCCTTGTATCAGTTCAGGGTTGGTCACCAGTAGTGCTGTTGTTGGATGCATGATGACACCTTCCGCTACATTGGAGTCCAGTTTGCTGTGTGTTTGTATTAAAGTGGATAAATGATGCTTCTAACTTCCAGAATCTTCCTTCCGTCATTCCAGTAAATGTGTAGCAATAAAACAGTGTGTGTTCTTCTGAAACGGAATCTCCCCTGCCCTATCCTGCTTGCAGTAGCAGTGTTGCTGACTGTTTTTCAGTGAGAATCACTATTGGCTCCTTGATTTGTTGCTAGAAGTCCTTAGATTACGCTTTGCCGTGAGGTCAGCTGGCTCAGTAGCTCAGCTCTGATTGAATAATGCTGTTAGAGCATCCTGATTGGATAGCTGTTTATTGTAAGAGCATCCCGATTGGATAGATGTTTATTATAAGAGAATCCTGATTGGATAGATGTTCATTCATTGTAAGAGCATCCTGATTGGATAGCTGTTTATTGTAAGAGCGTCCTGATTGGATACATGTTTATTCATTGTAAGAGAATCCTGATTGGATAGCTGTTTATTGTAAGAGCATGGATACTGGATAACTGTTTATTGTAAGAGCATCCTGATTGGATAGTGCTCTTATAAGAGCATCCCAATTGGATAGTGCTCTTAAAGAGCATCCTGATTGGACCGTGATGTTAACTGCAAGAGCATCCTAATTGGATAGTGCTGTTATCTGCAAGAGCATCCTGATTGGATAGTGCTGTTAACTTGTAAGAGCATCCTGATTGGATAGTGCTGTTAACTTGTAAGAGCATCCTGATTGGATAGTGCTGTTACTGTAACTTGTAAGAGCATCCTGACTGGATAGTGCTGTTAACTTGTAAGAGCATCCTGATTGGATAGTGCTGTTAACTTGTAAGAGCATCCTGATTGGATAGTGCTGTTAACTTGTAAGAGCATCCTGATTGGATAGTGCTGTTAACTTGTAAGAGCATCCTGATTGGATAGTGCTGTTAACTTGTAAGAGCATCCTAATTGGATAGTGCTGTTATCTGCAAGAGCATCCTGATTGGATAGTGCTGTTAACTTGTAAGAGCATCCTGATTGGATAGTGCTGTTAACTTGTAAGAGCATCCTGATTGGATAGTGCTGTTAACTTGTAAGAGCATCCTGATTGGATAGTGCTGTTAACTTGTAAGAGCATCCTAATTGGATAGTGCTGTTAACTTGTAAGAGCATCCTGATTGGATAGTGCTGTTAACTTGTAAGAGCATCCTGATTGGATAGTGCTGTTAACTTGTAAGAGCATCCTAATTGGATAATGCTGTTAACTTGTAAGAGCATCCTAATTGGATAATGCTGTTAAGTTGTAAGAGCATCCTAATTGGATAGTGCTGTTAACTTGTAAGAGCATCCTAATTGGATAGTGCTGTTAACTTGTAAGAGCATCCTAATTGGATAGTGCTGTTAACTTGTAAGAGCATCCTGATTGGATAGTGCTGTTAACTTGTAAGAGCATCCTAATTGGATAATGCTGTTAACTTGTAAGAGCATCCTAATTGGATAATGCTGTTAAGTTGTAAGAGCATCCTAATTGGATAGTGCTGTTAACTTGTAAGAGCATCCTAATTGGATAGTGCTGTTAACTTGTAAGAGCATCCTAATTGGATAGTGCTGTTAACTTGTAAGAGCATCCTAATTGGATAGTGCTGTTAACTTGTAAGAGCATCCTGATTGGATAGTGCTGTTAACTTGTAAGAGCATCCTGATTGGATAGTGCTGTTAACTTGTAAGAGCATCCTAATTGGATAGTGCTGTTAACTTGTAAGAGCATCCTGATTGGATAGTGCTGTTAACTTGTAAGAGCATCCTAATTGGATAGTGCTGTTAACTTGTAAGAGCATCCTAATTGGATAGTGCTGTTAACTTGTAAGAGCATCCTGATTGGATAGTGCTGTTAACTTGTAAGAGCATCCTGATTGGATAGTGCTGTTAACTTGTAAGAACATCCTGATTGGATAGTGCTGTTAACTTGTAAGAGCATCCTGATTGGATAGTGCTGTTAACTTGTAAGAGCATCCTAATTGGATAGTGCTGTTAACTTGTAAGAGCATCCTGATTGGATAGTGCTGTTAACTTGTAAGAGCATCCTGATTGGATAGTGCTGTTAACTTGTAAGAGCATCCTAATTGGATAGTGCTGTTAACTTGTAAGAGCATCCTGATTGGATAGTGCTGTTAACTTGTAAGAGCATCCTGATTGGATAGTGCTGTTAACTTGTAAGAGCATCCTGATTGGATAGTGCTGTTAACTTGTAAGAGCATCCTAATTGGATAGTGCTGTTAACTTGTAAGAGCATCCTAATTGGATAGTGCTGTTAACTTGTAAGAGCATCCTAATTGGATAGTGCTGTTAACTTGTAAGAGCATCCTGATTGGATAGTGCTGTTAACTTGTAAGAGCATCCTAATTGGATAGTGCTGTTAACTTGTAAGAGCATCCTGATTGGATAGTGCTGTTAACTTGTAAGAGCATCCTAATTGGATAGTGCTGTTAACTTGTAAGAGCATCCTAATTGGATAGTGCTGTTAACTTGTAAGAGCATCCTAATTGGATAGTGCTGTTAACTTGTAAGAGCATCCTGATTGGATAGTGCTGTTAACTTGTAAGAGCATCCTAATTGGATAGTGCTGTTAACTTGTAAGAGCATCCTAATTGGATAGTGCTGTTAACTTGTAAGAGCATCCTAATTGGATAGTGCTGTTAACTTGTAAGAGCATCCTAATTGGATAGTGCTGTTAACTTGTAAGAGCATCCTGATTGGATAGTGCTGTTAACTTGTAAGAGCATCCTAATTGGATAGTGCTGTTAACTTGTAAGAGCATCCTGATTGGATAGTGCTGTTAACTTGTAAGAGCATCCTAATTGGATAGTGCTGTTAACTTGTAAGAGCATCCTAATTGGATAGTGCTGTTAACTTGTAAGAGCATCCTAATTGGATAGTGCTGTTAACTTGTAAGAGCATCCTGATTGGATAGTGCTGTTAACTTGTAAGAGCATCCTAATTGGATAGTGCTGTTAACTTGTAAGAGCATCCTGATTGGATAGTGCTGTTAACTTGTAAGAGCATCCTGATTGGATAGTGCTGTTAACTTGTAAGAGCATCCTGATTGGATAGTGCTGTTAACTTGTAAGAGCATCCTAATTGGATAGTGCTGTTAACTTGTAAGAGCATCCTGATTGAATAGTGCTGTTAACTTGTAAGAGCATCCTGATTGGATAGTGCTGTTAAATTGTAAGAGCATCCTGATTGGATAGTGCTGTTAACTTGTAAGAGCATCCTGATTGGATAGTGCTGTTAACTTGTAAGAGCATCCTGATTGGATAGTGCTGTTAACTTGTAAGAGCATCCTGATTGGATAGTGCTGTTAACTTGTAAGAGCATCCTAATTGGATAGTGCTGTTAACTTGTAAGAGCATCCTGATTGGATAGTGCTGTTAACTTGTAAGAGCATCCTGATTGGATAGTGCTGTTAACTTGTAAGAGCATCCTGATTGGATAGTGCTGTTAACTTGTAAGAGCATCCTGATTGGATAGTGCTGTTAACTTGTAAGAGCATCCTGATTGGATAGTGCTGTTAACTTGTAAGAGCATCCTGATTGGATAGTGCTGTTAACTTGTAAGAGCATCCTGATTGGATAGTGCTGTTAACTTGTAAGAGCATCCTGATTGGATAGTGCTGTTAACTTGTAAGAGCATCCTGATTGGATAGTGCTGTTAACTTGTAAGAGCATCCTGATTGGATAGTGCTGTTAACTTGTAAGAGCATCCTGATTGGATAGTGCTGTTAACTTGTAAGAGCATGCGTTGCCGTGACAAAAAAAGTATGTATTTCTGTGAAAAAAAAGACGAGCATGTTACAGAAAGTTATTTTTGTGTTGAGTGTGGTGAGGTTACAATTCTTTGGTGGTTTAAAATTGCGTTTTTGCCTGCTTGTTTACTGAGTGATATTTTCAATGACAAAAAGACCATGTTCAACTTCTATTTTTATCAAAACTTTATTGAGACCTGTGGTTTTGAAGCAGGAAGGGGAGTACAATTCTCTCACTGAAGAGCAACCATCATCCTTCGTATTCTCTACCCTTTTCATGCAGAGTCAAATTATTTCTATCATGGCACTGTATGTCTCTTACAGGCCACCGTAGCCAGTTACTCTGAAGGCCTCTCCTCTCGGGCCTGCATGAGGTAAAGACACAACGAAACAAACAGACAAACAGACCAACAGACCAACATACACAACAGTCCTCTTGCATGTGAAAACTAAGCCAAGGAAAGCAGTGGTCTTGAATATTTGCTGCTTTTCAACCTGTGACTTTCTTTGGGGGTTTGTGCTGTGGTGTGGTCGTACGATCTTCAATTTGATGTTTGCTGTAGTTGAGCAAATGTCTGAAATCAACTTCTGTTTGTAAGCCATGTTGAACCTAACTGAGACATTACAGGATGGTAGGAGGCCGGGGGGGGAGGGTACTCTGTGACCCTCTGTGGTCATAATGATATGGATTAGGTGATGTATCAATGTGCCAACATATTGTTGTAAACATATCATACATATTTTGGGGTGCATCCCAAATGGTACTCTATTCCGTATATAGTGCACTACTTTTGACCAAAAGTAGTGCACAAGGTATGGAATAGGGTGGCATTTGGGAAGCTCCCACCCAGTGTACATCAGTAGCACACAGACCTGTGGCTATGGGGTTTCATTGACTGTGTTTTTACTGTTTTCATTTGTCGTTTTATTTAAAGGGATCTTAGTGCTTTTGTAACTCAAGATCAACTTTATTGGAATGCTGTAGCACGATCAACCATCCCCGTATTTTATTACCATGGAAGTGATTCTGCATATCATATCAACCAGAAAGTCTCAAACTCTTCATACTTCTGTGTCAGATTCAGGTCAGATTCAATCTTTCTACATTTCATCATATCAGTCTCTGAGAGAAAAAAAGATTTTTATATACCTCTGCTTTGGACAACCAGTAACATTGAGGGACAAGGGTTCTATATTCTATATTTCCTGTGAACTAAATATCGATATTTTCATATATGATACGGGTTGAAACATTGTGATATGTTTAGGTATTGCTCACTGTATGTTGTATTTAGAGAGACATGACATACTAACCTGAATGATGGTGAAATATTTCCAATGTCCAATATTCCTTTTGTTAACAAAACAGTATTGGTTGATATGTTATATGTGAATGTACATTTCTTATGGAGAAACTATTTTATACTATAAGTGTTTGCACTGCTATGATATTGACGTATTATTAAATAATAATCAACGTATGCTCTTGCGTCAATCTCCTCAACCCTTTGTGTTCTTCCAGTGTGTGTGTGTGTGTGTGTGTGTGTGTGTGTGTGTGTGTGTGTGTGTGTGTGTGTGAGGCAACCAGAGTAGTTGCTTATGGAGAGGTAACTAAACTAATAATGCATAAAATGACAACCCGGCAGAAGAGAGAACTGAGGGATGTAAGGAGTGGGGGGCAACAACACAACATGGGGTCAGGCTGTTGGTCATAGTGCGGCCTCTCTCTGTCTCTCTCTGTGTTGTGGTTGGTTGTGTCGTAACAGTGTACGGACGTCATGTGGGGTAGCAACTGACAACATAACAGGAATCTTGTCCAGAGAAGAGAGGAAATCTGTTGACACTCAGACGTCACTGATCCCCAGAATATGTATTCCTTTCAAGGGGAGAATGGCCAAAAGATCTGGAGATGGGGATAAAGAAAACACACAGACACACTCTCTCGCTCTCGCGTTCTCTTAGACTCCTTCGCGTTCTCTTGTGCTCTCTCGCTCTCTCTTTCTTTGTCTCTCTCTCTTATATGCACACACACACACACACACACATACAGTACACACACTCAGGAGGTTGAAAAGGTTTGGCATGGGCCCCCAAATCCTGAAAGATTCTACAGCTGTACTATTGAGAGCATATTGACTGGCTGCATCACTGCTTGCTATGGAAATAGCAGCGCTCTCAATAGTACCTCCCTTGATGTCATGGCGCTAGAGAGGGTTGTGCGGACAGCCCAGTACATCACTGGGGTCGAGCTCCCTGCTATCCAGGAACTCTATACCAGGTGGTGTGAAAAGAAGGCTCTGAAAATCGTCAAAGATCCCAACCACCCAAGCCATAGACTGTTCTCTCTGCTGCCGCATGGCAAGAGGTACTGGTGCATCAAGTCTGATACCAACAGGTTCCTGAACAGCTTCTATCCCCAAGCAATATGACTGATAAATAGCTAACAATAGCTAATAGCTCTATATGCACACTCACAGGGCCCTACACACTCACATACACTGTAACTCCAACGCTCATACAAACACTCCATCATTTTCTCACTCACACATAACATGCACACACATTTTTACTGACTCTATACACACACCCACTCACATATAAGCTGCTGCTACTTTGTTTTATCTTATATCCTGTTGCTTAGTCCCCTTACCCCTGTACATATCTACCTCCATTACTCCAGTATCCCTGCACATGCAAATATGGTGTATATGTCCTGAATATAGTAAGCCTGCTTACTTGTTTTTTCTAGTAATAAATTGATATTGATTATTGCGTTGTTGGGTGTTGAGTTTGCAAGAAAGGCATTTCACTGTACTTGTGCTTGTGTTATTAAAATGTGTAACACACACACACTTCCTTTCTCTCTTTCCATCTTTCACACAGACATGCAGTACACTCTCGCTCTTTCTCTCCCTCTCTTTCACACACACACACACACACACACACACACACACACACACACACACACACACACACACACACACACACACACACACACACACACACACACACACACACACACACACAATGCCTTTCTCTCTTTCCATCTTTCACACAGACATGCAGTACACTCTCGCTCTTTCTCTCCCTCTCTTTCACACACACACACACACACACACACACACACACATACACACACCACACACGCACACACACACACACACACACACACACACACACACACACACACACACACACACACACACACACACACACACACAATGCCTTTCTCTCTTTCCATCTTTCACACAGACATGCAGTACACACTTCCTGTATATGGGGCAGCGCCAGCAGCTTGCGTAGTTAGGAGTGGTGCCAACAAGGTGTTCCAGTAGTAGTGACGGTGGTGGAAACTCAGCCTGGCATACACACACCAGAGGGTTCCGCTCTCATTGGGAAAAAAGGAAAAGGATCATGTGTGTGTGTATGTGTGTATGTGTGTGTGTTATGTGAGCAAAGGGCTGAAGGAATGGTTCATGTCCTGCCACAGGAAGATGTTTCCAAACATTCAGCACAGTTTGGGAACGTTGCACTTGCTCTGTGTGTGTGTGTGTGTGTGTGTGTGTGTGTGTGTGTGTGTGTGTGTGTGTGTGTGTGTGTGTGTGTGTGTGTGTGTGTGTGTGCGTGTGTGTGTGTGTGCGTGTGCACGTGCGTGTGTGTGTGTGTGTGTGTTCGTATTGCCATTCAACAGTGGGAATTGAACAGAATTAGCAGATTTCTGATGATAAGGTCCTTTTAGCTGCATTATCCCCACTTCACCCCTGCTTTGTCTGGGGGTTGCACATGCCTGAGTGACATGGCAGATGGTTGTCATAGCTACATGACCTGACATGATATCAGGGCTTTGTTTAATAAACAAAATGATTAGCCCACTCCATTGGCTACAGAGGTAGAAAACATCAGGACTGGTTCGATGAGAACTCTGACACCATCACAGCCTACTGGACAATATGCACAAAGTGCACAGAGCTACTCTCTGCACCAGAACACTTCACAAGTACTTCACTGTGGTTTGGGACCAGGAGATTGTCCCCCAACTGTGGCGGGATGCAAACGTTGTCACCATCTATAAGAACAAGGGTGACAAGTCCATCTGTGGCAACTGCCAGGGGATATCCCTTTGGCTGTTGCCGGCAAGGTCCTGGCCAAGGTGATGCTACACAGGCTGGTGAACAACATCAAAGAGGAACTGCTACCAGAGTCACAATGTGGCTTCAGGTAGAACAGGAGAATGATCAACATGATATTCACAGCATGGTTGACATGGAAATTCCAAGAGAAGTGCCGTGAACAACATCAGGACCTTCTTCATGGCCTTTGTCGACCTCTTCAAGGCCTTCAACACTGTGAGCAGGGAACTACTATGGGGGATTCTACTCGCATTTGGCTGTCCGGCCAATCTTTCAACATCCTTTCCAGGATGGAATGATGGCTCGGGTGGCCATAGGAGGGCAGGAGCCCTTTGGAGTAACCATCAATGTAAGGCTGGCACCGGTACTATTTAACATCTTCCTACTATGTGTCAACCATCTTCTCCACAAGGTACTTGAGGCCACAGCGGGGTTACGGTGGACTTCAGGCTGGATGGAAACCTATTCAACATCAGAAGGCTCCAAGCAACTACCAAGGTTTTGACGGTGTGGTTTCTTGAGCTGCAGTATGCTGATGACTGTGCTTGTGGCCCACACTCTGGAAGACCTTCAGTCTGTCCCTGTAGAGGCTGCTAGGGTCTATCAACACCACCAAAACAGAGGTGGTCTGCCAATGGAGATCCAGCCTTCCACCCACCATGCCTGTCTTCACCATTGAACACAAATCGCTGGAAATAGTCCCATCTTTCAAATACCTTGGCAGCATCCTCTTGGAGGACTGCAGCATCAACCTCGAAATTCCAAATAGGATCAAGCAAGCATCAGCTGCATTCAGGAATCTCAGACGCAGGGTCTTCCAAAACAGGGATCTCCACCTCCACACCAAAGTCCCCATCTATCAAGCCTTCTGGATCACCACACTTCTTTACAGCTGTGAAGCCTGGGTCACTTACAGTCGCCACAAAAAGCAGCTTGAACAATTCCACATAAGATGCCTTCAGCGCATCCTGGGAATCACCTGGTGCGACCATGTGCTCCATACAGACATTTTTGCTAAGATCAACTGAAAAAGTATGGAGGCCATGGTCACCAAACACCAACTGTGCTCGCATAGGCATGTCATTAGAATGTCTCAGGAGTGCCTGCCGCGGAAGATCCTGTATGGCCAGCTACATCTTCGCTGGCAGTCTGCAGGGGGGCTGATGAAGCGCTACAAGGACCAGCTAAAAACATTGCTGAACAAGTACAACATCAAACCCACAGACATAGAGGTTGCTGCTGCCACCCGTTCTCCCTAGCGGAAGCTCTGCCAGAGCGGTGTACAAAGGTGGGAGGAGAAGAGGAGCACAAAGAGAAAGCAAAAACAGCTCAGGAGACATACATGCCTGCCCCTGCCAACACAGACTGCATATGCCCCACCTGCAATAAAGTTTGTGGATCTTGGATTGCACTCTACAGTCATCAAAGAATTCACCGTTAACTCAAAAGTGGAAGTGATCATCGGATACGATGGACTACCATAAGCATGTTATGTGAGCGAAGAGCTGAGGGGATGGTTCAAGTCCTGCCGCAGGAAGAGGCTGCTTCCAAACATCCAGCGCAGATTGGGAATGTTGCACTTGCTCTCTGTGTGTATATGTCTGTGTGTGTACATGCAAGTGTGTGTGTGCGTGTGTGTGTATGGTTTGTGTATACTGAAAATCCTTTTGTATGATAGTGTGCGGTCCCTGTATGCTCCCTGTGTGCGTGTGTGTGCGCTTCCAAACATCCAGCACAGATTGGGAATGCCTGTTTAGCAAAAACATTTTTTTGTTTTGTTGCCTGTTTTGCACGTGATTTTGGCATTAATACGTGTCACATATCAGTTTGCAAACAATGTAAAAAAATAATAAGGATAAAGCCGCATAAAACATGGTCTCTTTTTTGCTTTCTTGAGTGAGGCAGCTCTAAAATGCAGCTGTTTCAGCCTAGCTCAAGGCTTTCTGTGGTGGTGAGGCAGCCAGCAGAAAATACAGAGCGTAGGGGTTGGTAATGTTCTCTAGTTTCATCCTGATTGGCTCAGTGCTCTATTCTCATGGGGAACCTACATCAACACAAAATCTACAGGGAGAGCTTGAAAATTCAAGTCCCTTGGCTGCTGCCATAGAGTTACATTAGAAGTGTCCATCCAAGAAGTCTCAAGGTCATTGGCCACAGATAAAATTATGTCAAATAACATATCTACTGTAGCTTTCTATTGGACTGATCATGTCAACAAGCTAGCAGTCATCATCATGAATCAAGTCGGCAATCTACTGGCAAATCCTTTTCAATCCTTGTCATATGAAAATAAATGATGAAGAGAAATTATAGATAGAATGTATCGGTGCTCATCGGCCATTGGACATAAACATTACACAACAAGTTGGAAATCTCAAATTCAACAATGAGTGGTTTGGAAGGAATTAGTGGCTAACTGCATGCGTTGCAAAGAAATCACTATCCTGCTATTCAGTGGAGTGGGTGTGTGGTCTGGGTTTAAGGGTCTCTTTTCCAAGCTTAAAGGATAAACATTCAACATTGGCCATGCTGTCAATCCAGCATGACTTCTGCCACGTTCAAAACAACTTAAAACTTAGAACTGGAAAATTTCCGACTTCAGTGAGTTCAAGATAACTGGGAACTCAGAAGAAAATGAGCTCCGACTGGTAAAATAAGATTTGAACGGTCATCCAACTCGGAATTCTAAGTCGGGAACTTGGGCCTCTTTCTAGAGCTTCGACCTGAAGATCACTGACATCATGATTCAACCTTGTTTCTTTCAGTGTTCCCAGTTGTCTTGAAAACACCTGAAATTCCAGAGAATGACAGACTTTGATGACAAGGTTTGATGACAAAATTCGAGCCACCTTCCTGTTCAAATGAGCACAGCACAACAAGGTGAGTCCAAAAATGTATTGTATGTTGCTGCATAAATTATGTAATATGCCAGAAAGATATGTATACTGTAGTTAAGAAAGTAATACTAAGTGGATGATGTGTAGTAAGCTGTTAGCTGTTGGTGGTGCAAATGTAGCCTGTAGCCTGTTTTAGAGAGATGTCAACATCAAATTTTGTAAGAGCTTTCATTATCTGCTTATATGCCCCCTAGATTTATCATATGGTTCTGACTTGGTGTACAGGGAGAACACTGTAAGAATGGCCCATGTTCTGAATTCTGGCACTGTACATTTCAAAAGTGCTGAACAAATGGTTATATTGACAACATCTGTCTAGCTCGCTCATTAATGTCTTAATCAAAATTACAGATTGACTCTTATCCACTCGTCGTCTCCCTATGCCATACAGTGCCTTGCGAATGTATTCGGCCCCCTTGAACTTTGCGACCTTTTGCCACATTTCAGGCTTCAAACATAAAGATATAAAACTGTATTTTTTTGTGAAGAATCAACAACAAGTGGGACACAATCATGAAGTGGAACGACATTTATTGGATATTTCAAACTTTTTTAACAAATCAAAAACTGAAAAATTGGGCGTGCAAAATTATTCAGCCCCCTTAAGTTAATACTTTGTAGCGCCACCTTTTGCTGCGATTACAGCTGTAAGTCGCTTGGGGTATGTCTATCAGTTTTGCACATCGAGAGACTGACATTTTTTCCCATTCCTCCTTGCAAAACAGCTCGAGCTCAGTGAGGTTGGATGGAGAGCATTTGTGAACAGCAGTTTTCAGTTCTTTCCACAGATTCTCGATTGGATTCAGGTCTGGACTTTGACTTGGCCATTCTAACACCTGGATATGTTTATTTTTGAACCATTCCATTGTAGATTTTGCTTTATGTTTTGGATCATTGTCTTGTTGGAAGACAAATCTCCGTCCCAGTCTCAGGTCTTTTGCAGACTACATCAGGTTTTCTTCCAGAATGGTCCTGTATTTGGCTCCATTCATCTTCCCATCAAGTTTAACCATCTTCCCTGTCCCTGCTGAAGAAAAGCAGGCCCAAACCATGATGCTGCCACCACCATGTTTGACAGTGGGGATGGTGTGTTCAGCTGTGTTGCTTTTACGCCAAACATAACGTTTTGCATTGTTGCCAAAAAGTTCAATTTTGGTTTCATCTGACCAGAGCACCTTCTTCCACATGTTTGGTGTGTCTCACAGGTGGCTTGTGGCAAACTTTAAACAACACTTTTTATGGATATCTTTAAGAAATGGCTTTCTTCCTGCCACTCTTCCATAAAGGCCAGATTTGTGCAATATAGGACTGATTGTTGTCCTATGGACAGAGTCTCCCACCTCAGCTGTAGATCTCTGCAGTTCATCCAGAGTGATCATGGGCCTCTTGGCTGCATCTCTGATCAGTCTTCTCCTTGTATGAGCTGAAAGTTTAGAGGGACGGCCAGGTCGGCCAGGTAGATTTGTGGGACGGCCAGGTAGATTTGCAGTGGTCTGATACTCCTTCCATTTCAATATTATTGCTTGCACAGTGCTCCTTGGGATGTTTAAAGCTTGGGAAATCTTTTTGTATCCAAATCCGGCTTTAAACTTCTTCACAACAGTATCTCGGACCTGCCTGGTGTGTTCCTTGTTCTTCATGATGCTCTCTGCGCTTTTAACGGACCTCTGAGACTATCACAGTGCAGGTGCATTTATACGGAGACTTGATTACACACAGGTGGATTGTATTTATCATCATTAGTCATTTGGGTCAACGTTGGATCATTCAGAGATCCTCACTGAACGTCTGGAGAGAGTTTGCTGCACTGAAAGTAAAGGGGCTGAATAATTTTGCACGCCCAATTTTTCAGTTTTTGATTTGTTAAAAAGGTTTGAAATATCCAATAAATGTCGTTCCACTTCATGATTGTGTCCCACGTGTTGTTGATTCTTCACAAAAAAATACAGTTTTATATCTTTATGTTTGAAGCCTGAAATGTGGCAAAAGGTCGCAAAGTTCAAGGGGGGCGAATACTTTCGCAAGGCACTGTAGTTTGTACATCTCACTTGTTAGTAGAAACCACATTTCTTTAAGCAATTCAGCCATATCAACTTTTTTTTTTAAAGGCAGTAAATGAGGCAGAAAAAATGAATTTTTTCACTGCCAGACAATGCCAGATAGCCAGGTATAGCAATGGTAAGGATTCACTCCATGGTGCTGAAAAGAAAGCTCTGCTGTTGGGACAGTTTTATGTAGGCCCTAAGAGTTTGTGGGCACCATTTGTCACCATTATGGTGCAATTCATGTATTGCTTAGTGTTGTGTTGTGTAGTGGCTTTGCTGGCTAGCAAGACTTGCACACCAATATTTACATGTTAAAATTGCCACTGTGTGTTTGTGTTTGCGTACGTGCGTGCGGGTGTGTGTGCTGTTTTGTATTGCCATTCAACAGTGGAAATTTAACAGAATCAGGTAATTTTACCAAGCTACATTATCTCACTTCACCCCTTCTTTTTCTCTGAGAGTCAATAAAGAGTAAGGACATAGGAGTTCCCCCCTTGACCAGGGTCCCTGATCCGTTCAAATAATACATAACATTCCAATAACACACACACACACACACACACACACACACACACACACACACACACAATGCCTTTCTCTCTTTCCATCTTTCACACAGACATGCTGTACACTCTCGCTCTTTCTCTCCCTCTTTCTCACCGACACACACTTCCTGTATATGGGACAGCGCCAGCAGCTTGCGTAGTTAGGAGTGGTGCCAACAAGGTGTTCCAGTAGTAGTGACGGTGGTGGAAACTCAGCCTGGCATACACACACCAGAGGGTGTTCCGCTCTCATTGGGAAAAAAGGAAAAGGATCCACAAAACAAGCATGGGTCTTATTGTCAGCATTTGTGTAAGAGGAGAGAGGTGTGGATGTTTCAAGTCCTGTGAGTGTGTGTGTGTGTGTGTGTGTGTGTGTGTGTGTGTGTGTGTGTGTGTGTGTGTGTGTGTGTGTGTGTGTGTGTGTGTGTGTGTGTGTGTGTGTTCGTATTGCCATTCAACAGTGGGAATTGAACAGAATTAGCAGATTTCTGATGATAAGGTCCTTTTAGCTGCATTATCCCCACTTCACCCCTGCTTTGTCTGGGGGTTGCACATACCTGAGTGACATGGCAGATGGTTGTCATAGCTACATGACCTGACATGATATCAGGGCTTTGTTTTTCAAATGAGTCAATGAATGTTACCCAAACGTCACCCTATTCCCTATTTAGTGCACCACCCTGGTCAAAAGTAGTGCACTACATAGGAAATAGGGTGCAATTGACACAGGCAAAAAGTCAAAAATAATAAAAATAGAGGAGTTCCCCATTGACCAGGGTATGAACTATGTGATGGGGTCCCTGATCCATACAAATAATAAATAACATTCCATTAACATGCACACACACACGCACAAACACACACAAACACAGACGCACACAGATTTCTCAATCACTGTATAGTATTAACACAAAAAACTATGTTTGAAGTGAAATATTAGCTCCTGTCTGATGCCAGAAAAAATACAGAAAATTCTAACGATAATTTGACCTATGCACTAACAAGGATTTTCAGCATAAGCAGCTTGACTACTGCTAGAGACCTGTAGCTTTTTGATCTACTGTAACTCAGCAACAGATGTAACCACATTGGATGGGTTGATTTAGGATTCTAACCTTCTCTCAAACAACCTAATACATACTCTTAGAGTAGGTTCACCCCATTAATGTACTTGGTAATGTAAATGTGTTTTTTTCAAGAAAGACACCATCCCATTCCACTCATTGAAACATTATGGGAGGTTTTCCCAGACACAGATTAAGTCTAGTCCTGGACTAAAAAGCAAGATGAATGGAAAATCTCCAGCTAAAGTTGTTTCTAGTCCAGGACTACTGCTCCTTAACCCTACATTTGACCTAGCCTAATACATAAGCCTACTCAGATGGGGAATGGACAAGGTAGTTGACAGCTTTTGAACATATTTTGAAGCTATTCATGTATTATGTTCCTCTTCTAAACAATAGAGTAACATAACCTTATATTTTGAGTTATGATAGGGTAAGACAGTTGTGCTATGCTCTTGAGATATATATTATAGTATTTAAAGGGTCATTATTTTATTGCTTCAGCATTAGTGACCTGGCTCTCAGTCAGCTTTCCAATTCATCCCAAAGGTGTTCGATGGGGTTAGGGTCAGTCAAAGGCCAGTCAAATTCTTCCACGCCGATCTCAACAAACCACTTCTGTATAGACCTCGCTTTATGCACAGAGGCATTGTCATGCTGAAACAGGAAAGGGCATTGCCCAAACGCTTGCCACAAAGTTGGAAGCACAGAATCGTAGAATGTCATTGTATACTGTAACATTAAGATTTTCCTTCACTGAAACTAAGGGGCCTATCCCGAACCATGTAAAACAGTCACAGACCATTATTCCTGATCCACCAAACTTTACAGTTAGCACTATGCATTGGGGCAGGTATCGTTTTCCTGGCATCCACCAAACCTAGATTTGTCTGTCGGACTGCCAGATGGTGAAGCGTGATTCATCACTCCAGAGAGCGCGTTTCCACTGCTCCAGAGTCAAATGGCGGCGAGCTTTACACCCCTCTAGCAGACACTTGGCATTGTGCATGGTGATCTTAGGCTTCTGTGCGGCTGCTCGGCCATGGAAATCCATTTCATGAAGCTCCTGACGAACAGTTATTGTGCTGACGTTGCTTCCAGAGGCAGTTTGGAACTTGGCAGTCAGTGTTGGAACTGAGGACAGACAATTTTTACGTGCTACACACTTCAGCACTCAGTGGTCCTGTTCTGTGAGCTTGTGTGGCCTACCACTTCGCTTCTGAGCCGTTGTAGCTCTTAGCCGTTTCCACTTCACAATAACAGCACTTAAAGTTAGCTTGCTAGCTAATGTTAATTAAAACCGACGAAAGAGGTTAGTTAGCTAATAGAGCTTGGTTAAAAGTTTCCCTGTGCGCCTTTTTCAGCAGATCATTCTATGCATTGTTATGTTTGTGTCTAGCTAACAACATTAGACATTGGACATACAGTGCCTTCAAGAAGTATTCATACCACTTGACTTATTCCACATTTTGTTGTGTTATACTGTATCCTGAATTCAAAATTGATTACATGTTTTTTTTAAATCTCATCCATCTACACACAATACCTCATCATGACAAAGTGAAAACATGTTTTAAGAAATGTTTGCAAATGTATTAAAAATTAAATCAGAAATATCTCCATTTCAAGAAGTAACCTTTGGCAGAGATTAGCTGTGAGTCTTTTTGGGTAAGTCTCTAAGAGCTTTGCACACCTGGATTCTTGTAACGTGTACGCTGGGAGCCGGGAAGCAAGTTCAGGGAGTGAATCATTTAATAAATGAATGAAACATAATACAAAACAAGAAACACGAACAAAGCACAGACATGAAACAGAAACAATAACGCCTGGGGAAGGAACCAATGGGAGTGACATAAATATGGCAGGTAATCAAGGAGGTGATGGAGTCCAGGTGAGTGTCTTGAGGTGCTGCTGCGTGTGACGATGGTGACAGGTGTGTGCAATAATCAGCAGCCTAGTGACCAAGAGGCCAGTGAGGGAGCACATGTGACAATTCTAGTATTTCACATTATTATTTTTAACATTCTTCAAACTCTGTCAAGTTGGTTGTTGATCATTGCTAGACAGCCATTTTCAAGTCTTGCCATAGATTTTCAAGCAGATTTAAGTTAAAACTGTAACAATGCCAGTCAGGAACATTGAATGTTGTCTTTGTAAGCAAATCCAGTATATATTTGTCCTTGTGTTTTGGGCTATTGTCCTGGTGAAAGTGAATTTGTCTCCCAATGTCTGTCGGAAAGCAGACTGAACCAGGTTTTCCTTTAGGATTTTGCCTGTGCTTAGCTCTATTCTGTTTGGTTTAATCCTAAAAAAAACTCCCTAGTCCTTGCAGATGACAAGCATACCCATATCATGATACAGCCACCACCTTGGTTGAAAATCTGAAGAGCGGTTGTGTTGGATTTGCCCCAAACATAACACTTTGCATTCAGGACATAACATTTTCCACATTTTTTGCAGTTTTATTTTAGTGCCCTACTGCAAACAGGATGCATGTTTTGACCAATTTTTATTCTGTACAGGCTTCATTCTTTTCACTCTGTCATTTAAGTTAGTATTGTGGAGTAACTACAATTTTGTTGATCCATCCTAGGTTTTCTTATATTGCATGTCTCCTAGCCATTAAACTGTGACTGTTTTAAAGTCACCATTGGCCTCATGGTGAAATCAATGAGCGGTTTCCTTCCTCTCCTGCAACTGAGTTAGGAAGGTCTATCCAAATTGTAATTAATAACTTCACCATGCTCAAAGGGATATTCAATAGGTGCCCGTCTTTGTGAGGCATTGGAAAACCTCCCTGGTCTTTGTGGTTGAAGTTTTGTTTTAAATTCATGGCTCAAATGGGGGACCTTACAGATAATTGTATGCGTGGGGGACATAGATTAGGTAGTTATTCAAAAATAATGTTAAACACTATTATTGCACACAGACTGAGTCCATGCAACTCATTGTGTGACTTGGTAGCCTTTATCCAGCAGTAAAACGACCTAGTGGCCTCATGGGTGGAATGTTATTAATATTTGTAATATTTTCATAATTAATAAAGATACAAATAAAAATAAACTGACAATCCAGAGTTTCTATGTCAAACAGTTTTGCTATATTTGAGTCTTCTGTGATGTATATGAAGTATAATATTGGTATGCAAACTCAAAATGTAATACATTTCAACTGTTACATTGCATATCTGACATGGTACAAGTGTCTTCCTTTTTGTAACCCAGTAACCATATGTGTGAGGTGTAAACTTTTGCTTCAAAGGTGATTTGTTTAAGACTACCAAGAAACACTGTAGTAGAAGGTTAAGCACATTTCTGTACTTCTTTTGCCATAACGAAGTGGTTGAATGCTTACTGACGCAAGACATTTCAGCTTTTCATTTTGTATTCACTTTTAAGCATTTCTAAAAGCAGAATTCCACTTTGACATTATGGAGTGTTGTGTGTAAATTCAAGGTGTAACACAACAAAATGTGGAAAAAGTCAAGAGGTGTGAATACTTTCTGAAGACACTGATCAGGCATCTTGCAATTGGTTCACAAACTATCTAACGGACAGGACACAATCAATCAAATGTATTTATGAAGCCCTTTTTACATTTGCCGATGTCACAAAATGTTATACAGAAACCCCGCCTGAAACCACAAACACAGGACACCGGATAAGACAGGAGTAACACTCCAAATATAATAGACTGACCCTAGCCCCCCGACACATAAACTATTGCAGCATAATCACTGGAGGCTGAGACAGGAGGGGTCAGGAGACACTGTGGCCCTGTCCAATGATACCCCCGGACAGGGCCAAACAGGCAGGATATAACCCTACCCACTTTTCCAAAGCACAGCCCCCACACCACTATAGGGATATCTTCAAACCACCAACTTACTACCCTGAGACAAGGCCAAGCATGGCCCACAAAGATTTTCCCCACGGCATGAACCCGAGCTGGGGCGCAAACCCGGACAGGAAGATCACATCGGTGACTCAACCCACTCAAGTGACGCACTCCTCCTAGGGATGGCATGCAAGAGCACCAGTAAGTCAGTGACTCAGCCTCTGAAATAGGGTTAGACGGAGAGAAACTCAGTGGAGAGAGGGGAACCGGCCAGGCAGAGACAGCAAGGGCGGTTTGTCTGGCCAGTGCCTTTCCGTTCACCTTCACACCCCTGGGCCAGACTACACTCAATCATAATACCTACTGAAGAGATGAGTTTTCAATGAAGACTTAAAGGTCGAGACTGAGTCTGCGTCTCTCACATGGATAGGCAGACCATTCCATAAAAATTTAGCTCTATAGGAGAAAGCCCTGCCTCCAGCATTTTGCTTAGAAATTTTAGGGAAAATAAGGGGGCCTGCATCTTGTGAACGTAGCGTATGTGTATGTATGGCAGGACCAAATCGCAAAGATACGCAAGGCCATGTCATGCTTTGTAGGTTAGCAGTCAAACCTTGAAATCAGCCCTAGCCTTAGCTGGAAGCCAGTGTAGGGAGGCTAGCACTGGAGTAATATGATCACAATGTTTGGTTCTAGTCAAGTAGCTGTGTTTAGCACTAACTGAAGTTTATTTAGTTCTTTATCCGGGTAGCCGGAAAGTAGAGCATTGCAGTGGTCTAGAAGTAACCTAGAAGTGACAAAAGCATGGATACATTTTTCTGCATCATTTTTGGACAGAAAGCATCTGATTTTTGCAATGTTACGTAGATGGAATAAAGCTGTCCTTGAAACAGTCTTGATATGTTCGTCAAAAGAGAGATCAGGGCCCAGAGTAACGCCGTGGTCCTTCACCGTTTTATTTGAGACAACTGTACAACCATCAAGATTAATTGTCAGATTCAACAGAAGATCTCTTTGTTTCATGGGACCTAGAACTAGCATCTCTGTTTTGTCCGAGTTTAAAAGTAAAACATTTGCCGCCATCCACTTCCTAATGTCTGAAACACAGGCTTCCAGGGAGGGCAATTTTGGGTCTTCACCATGTTTCATCGAAATGTATGGCTGTGTATCGTCCGCATAGCAGTGGAAGTTAATGTTATGTTTCCCGAATGACATCACCAAGAGGTAAAATATATAGTGAAAACAATAGTGGCCCTAAAACGGAACCTTGAGGAACACCAACATTTCCAGGTGATTTGTCAGGACAAACTGATATCTTTCCAACAGATAAGATCCAAAACAGGCCAGAAGTTTTTCGTGTAGACCATTTTCGATTTCCAATCTCTCCAAAAGAATGTGGTTATCGATGGTATCAAAAGTAGTACTAAGGTCTAGGAGCACGAGGACAGATGCAGACTCTTGGTGTGACACCATTAAAAGGTTATTTACCACCTTCACGAGTGCAGTCTCAATGCAATGTTTGCTTACTGACCGTATCAAATCTAGTTTCCTCAATATTAAAAACTGTGCCCCACAGGGGTCTATTTTGGGCTCTTTTCTTTTCACTATTTTTTTATAAATAATATTGGTCTATCTGTTAAAACCTGAAGAATTTATCTCCACGTGGATGATACAGTTATTTACTCCTGTGCCCCCTCAGTACAGCAGGCCATTCTTGACCTTCAGCATGATTTTGACTTAATTCCCCAAAATGCTTACTGCGTATTTTCACATTGAAGACAGCCCAAATTGAGCATGTTCCCCGTTATAAGTCCTTGGGTATTTGGATTGATGATAAACTCTCTTTTAAAACATAAACTGAAAAACTGACATAAAAGCTGAGAATTAAGATTGGTTCTTAATATTGAAATAAATCCGGCCTCACTTTGGAAAGTAGAATGAAGATTGTTCAAGCAATGCTTCTCTCTGTACATGATTATGGTTATTTAATCTACATGCGTGTGACAGCCTCTGTTTTAAAACCTTTAGATCACTCAGCACTGCGCTATATCACTGGGGACAATTTTCATGGACATTACTACATTTTGTATAGTTCTGTTGGTTGGGAGTCTCTGGCTACCAGAAGGGCCCAGCATTGGCTACTTTGTGTATATGAAGTGGTTCTTCAGAGACTCCCCCACTACCTAAGCTCACGTATTAATTGGAGATCCAGCAATTTTCAGACCCGCTCTCTGGACTGGCTGGTTCTGGAATTTGTGCAGGTCTCCACTGAGCTGTAGGGAAAATTATTTTAGTTTTTATGCCCCCAGCCTAGGGAATAGACTTCAGGCCACCTCGAAATTAGACTCGCCGGTCTCCATTGGACAGTTTAGATCGAGTTTAAGGGAGGTGATATGTGAGAGTTGTGTTTGTTTTGATTAATCTTGTTGTTTTTATTGTATTGTATTTATATTATTATCTTACATTATGTGTATTCAATTGTGTATGCTCATGCCCCCTTGTAAATGAGACCCTGGTTTTCCCTGTATAAAAAAAAGGAAGACAACTGATTTAAATATTTCATTAATCAAATGTTTTCTTTTGGTCGGTAAAGATATTGTAACGGTTTTCTTGACTTGAAGGAGAGGCGGACCAAAACGCAGCGTGGTTTCTATTCATGGTTCTTTAATAAAGACAACTATACATGAACAGACTAACAAAACAAGAAACGTGAAAACATAAAACAGCCCTATCTGGTGCAAACACAGAGACAGGAACAATCACCCACAAACACACAGTGAAACCCAGGCTACCTAAGTATGATTCTCAATCAGAGACAACTAATGACACCTGCCTCTGATTGAGAACCATACTAGGCCGAAACATAGAAATACCCAAATCATAGAAAAACAAACCCACCACAACTCACGCCCTGACCATACTAAATAATGACAAAACAAAGGAAATAAAGGTCAGAACGTGACAGATATTAAGTAATACCTCTCACATTACACATTTTAATAAGGACAGAATTTGCTTTCCAAACTGTACGTTTTTTGCACAATTGTATTTAGAAATTTGCAAAAGGAAAACTGATAGCCGCTACCAACCACAGACATATAATCCATAAATGGCAACTCTCATTCGAGGACAGACGGGCAGCCATTGCTAGTGTACCTATGAGTTTAACAGTCAAATTACCAGGGTTAGAGGTTCCAAAACCGCTAACCCTGGTTATATGTCCCCAATTATATGTCTATGGCCACAAGGCAGCAAGCTGTACCTCAGATAGAAGGAGAAACAGGAGTGATAAGCACACCAAAGACTGCATTAACTATAAATAATAAGATAAAGATAGCATTTTTAAAAGCCTATTTCAACTTTTATTTCATTTAGATTTCGTCACAAATGAGCATGTGTCACTGGCACGCCCATGGTTTGATGTGTTAGCATTGTCTCAATGAAGAGTTTTCAGTTTTACTGGCCATGTGCGACATACAAACTCAGTTACAAGCCTGCTGCAGTTAGTGGTAGGCGTGCAAGCAATATCCACCGTCATAGTACGGATAAAGCCTTCATTAAAGGTTCAGTTGGTCTAGCTTGTTTCATAGTATACCACTCTGGCGACAGACTCAGTGAGACACACACTATGATACACACACTAACCACCATTCCCTTGTATATCTGTCTGTTAGCCAAATGGCTTGGATGCTAGTGAGATGTTCAACTAGGAGACGTACGGAATCAACTCCTACTTTGGCTTCCACTCCATGAACATGTGAGTATCCTCCCCTTTGCTCCTCAAATAAATTCCCATTCTGGCCCTCAAATCGTCATGGCCACCTAATCATCCCCAGCTTACAATTGGCTCATTCATCCCCCTCCTCTCCCCTGTAACTATTCCCCAGGTCATTGCTGAAAATGAGAATGTGTTCTCAGTCAACTTACCTGGTAAAATAACGGTAAAATAAAATAAATCAATAAAATAAATGTCTCAATGGATCCTCACTATCTTTTTAGAAGGTTTAGTAATGCATTATTTGCCTTGACAATCACCCAATTTCCAACCAGAATACCTGTATTTATACTGGCATATCTTACTGATAAGACCATGTACATTTTCTCTCCTTCCCATTTATCCCTCTCTCCCCCTTCAGTGTTCCTCTGGAGAGGTTTGCTTAGGATGACCGAGACCAAGGGCAACACCCCTTTACCCCCACCTCGTCTCACTAAAGAACGATGAAGGCAAAAGCACCCATTTGTCATACTTGAGTAAAAGTAAAGATACCTAAATAGAAAATGACTCAGTAAAAGTGAATGTCACCCAGTAAAATACTACTTGAGTAAAAGTCTAAATGCTTTTGGTTTTTAATGTACTTAAATATCAAAAGAAAGTGTAATTGTTCAAATATACAGTGCCTTGCGAAAGTATTCGGCCCCCTTGAACTTTGCGACCTTTTGCCACATTTCAGGCTTCAAACATAAAGATATAAAACTATATTTTTTTGTGAAGAATCAACAACAAGTGGGACACAATCATGAAGTGGAACGACATTTATTGGATATTTCAAACTTTTTTAACAAATCAAAAACTGAAAAATTGGGCGTGCAAAATTATTCAGCCCCTTCAGAGGTCCGTTAAAAGTGCAGAGAGCATCATGAAGAACAAGGAACACACCAGGCAGGTCCGAGATACTGTTGTGAAGAAGTTTAAAGCCGGATTTGGATACAAAAAGATTTCCCAAGCTTTAAACATCCCAAGGAGCACTGTGCAAGCGATAATATTGAAATGGAAGGAGTATCAGACCACTGCAAATCTACCAAGACCTGGCCGTCCCTCTAAACTTTCAGCTCATACAAGGAGAAGACTGATCAGAGATGCAGCCAAGAGGCCCATGATCACTCTGGATGAACTGCAGAGATCTACAGCTGAGGTGGGAGACTCTGTCCATAGGACAACAATCAGTCGTATATTGCACAAATCTGGCCTTTATGGAAGAGTGGCAAGAAGAAAGCCATTTCTTAAAGATATCAATAAAAAGTGTTGTTTAAAGTTTGCAACAAGCCACCTGGGAGACACACCAAACATGTGGAAGAAGGTGCTCTGGTCAGATGAAACCAAAATTGAACTTTTTGGCAACAATGCAAAACGTTATGTTTGGCGTAAAAGCAACACAGCTCATCACCCTGAACACACTATCCCCACTGTCAAACATGGTGGTGGCAGCATCATGGTTTGGGCCTGCTTTTCTTCAGCAGGGACAGGGAAGATGGTTTAAATTGATGGGAAGATGGATGGAGCCAAATACAGGACCATTCTGGAAGAAAACCTGATGGAGTCTGCAAAAGCCCTGAGACTGGGACGGAGATTTGTCTTCCAACAAGACAATGATCCAAAACATAAAGCAAAATCTACAATGGAATGGTTCAAAAATAAACATATCCAGGTGTTAGAATGGCCAAGTCAAAGTCCAGACCTGAATCCAATCGAGAATCTGTGGAAAGAACTGAAAACTGCTGTTCACAAATGCTCTCCATCCAACCTCACTGAGCTCGAGCTGTTTTGCAAGGAGGAATGGGAAAAAATGTCAGTCTCTCGATGTGCTAAACTGATAGAGACATACCCCAAGCGACTTACAGCTGTAATCGCAGCAAAAGGTGGCACTACAAAGTATTAACTTAAGGGGGCTGAATAATTTTGCACGCCCAATTTTTCAGTTTTTGATTTGTTAAAAAAGTTTGAAATATCCAATAAATGTCGTTCCACTTCATGATTGTGTCCCACTTGTTGTTGATTCTTCACAAAAAAATACAGTTTTACATCTTTATGTTTGAAGCCTGAAATGTGGCAAAAGGTCGCAAAGTTCAAGGGGGCCGAATACTTTCGCAAGGCACTGTACTTAAGTATCGAAAGTAAAAGCATAAATAATTTCACCTTATTTTAAGCAAACCAGAAGGCACTATTTTCTTGTTTATTTGTGTTTAGTGATCCCGCCAGATCAGAGGCAATAGGGATGAATTGGATCATTTTCTGTCCTGCTAAGCATTTGAAAAATACTTTTGGGTGTCCAGGAAAATGTATGGGACTAAAAAGTACATATTTTCTTCAGGAATGTAGAGGAGTAAAAGTGAAAGTTGTCCAAAATATAAATAGTAAAGTAAAGTACAGATACAAAAATCTACTTGAGTAATACTTTAAAGTATTTTACTTAAGTACTTCACACCACTGCAAGTACAGTACCATGGTCTAAGAGAGAGAAGAGACATGAATGAGTAGTGCAGAGGGCAGGTGGATCTTGAGGAGAGAAATCACATACATACAATAATACATGATCACATACAAGTGTTTAGAAGAGTTAAGAACGTACTGTCAGCTCACTCCACAGCCAGCTTGAAATGTTGTGGATGGAGGCATCCAATTGACACCTTTTGGGTGGCTCAAACCGTTGGCACATTGTCAAGGAGGACAGTCACGTGTGCTTTGTGAGCAGTTGATCACTGTTTTTTTAGCCCAGTGTGGTACAGGGACAGTGGAGGAAGATTATGACTACAGTCCAAGCATGTTATTTGTATCCCCTTCAGCCCTTGCGCTAGCCACTTTCCCTCTGGGGAATCCCCGTCGATAATTACATCAAGAACACCATTCTTGGATATTCATACAGAAGGCAATTCTGATATGTAATCTCTCTCTGTCATTTGAGTGCCACTGTTGACAATTTAGCGGAATTTATTAAATGTCTTCCAAAAAAATCATGGGAGAATGCAACATGTCTATCCATCCTTCCAGCAAGAAAACTAGCAAGGGCATCAAGTCACCATCTGCTGACAATTTAGGGAATTTTGTTGTGAACCGGTGTGCCAAACCTGGTTCTGTAATATGGAGTATTGAAGGAGAAATGATGAGGAGAATAATTCACTTTAACATGCATTGCTGGCTCAAAATCCAATATAGACGTGACTATCGTCCCATCTATTGATAGACCGACCCTACCTTGATTATTACTGTGTGTGTGTGTGTGTGTGTGTGTGTGTGTGTGTGTGTGTGTGTGTGTGTGTGTGTGTGTGTGTGTGTGTGTGTGTGTGTGTGTGTGTGTGTTTACCACCTGCCGAGCTGATAAGATCAAAAGGCCCTGCTCGGAATCCCGAGATAAACACTCCCAGCTTGGAAAGCTAAAACAAACATTAGGAACGTTGAGATTAAAAACAAGAAGCTTGCCCTTCAGAATCACAGCCCATGAATACATCCCAAATGGACCCTATTTCCTATATAGTGCACTACTTTTAGCCAGTTCCTATATGCACTATATAGGGAATAGAGTGCCGTTTGGGACATAGACCATGTTTATTACAGTATATAGACCATAGGAGCAACCTGTTATTAACAGACACAGTGGGAGTCAGACTATAGCCGTTGGGTATAATAAAGCATAAAACCGGCAGCGGATCAGATCAGGAGATAGAGTAGGTACGTAGTCAGGGTTAATGATCCTTTACTGCTGCTTACCCAATGACCCTGTGTGTGTGACGTGACATCCCCTACTGTAAACGCTGCAGGAATCTGGACACTGGGAGCGTAGGAGGGATAGAGGGAGGGAGGGAGGGGAGAAAACAACAAGTCTATTGCCCAAGAGTATGTGTACGTGTTCGTGTTGATGACCTTGTTCCCATGTTTGTGTGTGTGTCCAACATGGCTGTGGGTGTGTGTTATAGAAAGAGAGACAGAGAGACAGAGAGAGAGACAGAGAGGATTCAACTTTACTGTGGTGTAACGAGAGAGAGAGAGAGATGCAGCTTAAGAAACCACCCTCTTCAAAAAATACAGTCGGAAGTTTACAAACACCTTAGCCAAACTTTTTTCACAATTCCTGACATTTAATCCTAGTAAAAAATCCCTATTTTAGGTCACTTAGGATCACCACTTTATTTTAAGAATGGGAAATGTCAGAGAAATAGTACAGAGAATTATTTATTTCAGCTTGTATTTCTTTCATCACATTCCCAGTGGGTCAGAAGTTTACATACACTCAATTAGTACTCGGTAGCATTCTCTTTAAACTGTTTAACTTAGGACGAACGTTATGGGAAGCCTTCCACAAGCTTCACACAATAAGTTGGGTGAATTTTGGCTAATTCCTCCTGACAGAGCTGGTGTAACTGAGTCAGGTTTGTAGGCCTCCTTGCTCGCACATGCTTTTTCAGTTCTGCCCATAAATTTTCTATAGGATTGAGGTCAGGGCTTTTTGATGGCCACTCCAATACCTTGACTGTGTTGTCCTTAAGCCATTTTGCCACAACTTTGGAAGTATGCTTGCGGTCATTTGCGAACAAGCTTTAATTTCCTGACTGATGTCTTGAGATGTTGCTTCAATATATCCACTTAATTTACCCCTCCTCATGTTGCCATCTATTTTGTGAAGTGCACCAGACCCTCCTGCAGAAAAGCACCCCCACAAAATTATGCTGCCACCCCCGTTCTTCATGGTCAGGATGGTGTTCTTCGGCTTGGAAGCCTCCCCCTTTTTCCTCCAAACATAACGATGGTCATTATGGCCAAACAGTTATATTTTTGTTTCATCAGACCAGAGGACATTTCTCCAAAAAGTACGATCTTTGTCCCAATGTGCAGTTTCAAACCGAAGTCGGGCTATTTTATGGCGGTTTTGGAGCAGTGGCTTCTTCCTTGCTGAGCGGCCTTTCAGGTCATGTCAATATAGGACTCGTTTTACTATTGATATAGATACTTTAGTACCTGTTTCCTCCAGCATCTTCACACGGTCCTTTGCTGTTGTTCTGGGATGGATTTGCACTTTTCGCACCAAAATACGCTCATCTCTAGGGGACAGAATGCGTCTCCTTCCTGAGTGGTATGACGGCTGTTTGGTCCCATGGTGTTTATACTTACATACTATTTTTTGTACAGATGAATGTGGTACCTTCAGGTGTCTGGAAATTGCTCCCAAGGATGAACCAGACTTGTGGAGGTCTACATTTTATTTCTGAGGTCTTGGCTGATTTCTTTTGATTTTCCTATGATGTCAAGCAAAGATTCACTGAGTTTGAAGGTAGGCCTTGAAATACATCCACAGGTACACCTCCAATTGACTCAAATTATGTCAAATAGCCTATCAGAAGCTTCTAAAGCCATGACATAATTTTTGGAATTTCCCAAGCTGTTTAAAGGCACAGTCAATTTAGTGTATGTAAACTTCTGACCCACTGGAACTGTGATACAGTGAATTATAAGTGAAATAATCTTTCTGTAAACAATTATTGGAAAAATGACTTGTATCGTGCACAAAGTAGATGTCCTAACTGACTTGCCAAAACTATAGTTTGATAACAAGAGATTTGTGGAGTGGTTGAAAAATTAGTTTTAATGACTCCAACCTAAGCCTATGTAAACTTCCGACTTCAACTGTGTATCAACAAATTAGCGAGGGCACTATAATAGTCTGCAGCACCCGGTATCACCCTTCTAGAATCTGAAGTCAAATGCCTACTGTTTGCTGATGATCTGGTGCTTCTGTCACCAACCAAGGAGGGCGTACAGCAGCACCTAGATCTTCTGAACATATTCCATCAGACCTGGGCCCTGAAAATAAATCTCAGTAAGACAAAAAGAATGGTGTTCCAAAAAAGTTCCAGTCGCCAGGTCCACAAATACAAATTCCATCATGACACCGTGGCCCAAGATCACACAAAAACTAAACGTTCTAAACACAAGCGTCACAGGTAACTTCCACAAAGCTGTGAGCGAAGCTGGATCTGGCTAAAATGACTTGAATTGGTTATAGAGCCCGTTGCCCTTCATGGTTGTAAGGTCTGTGGTCCGCTCATCAACCAGGAATTCACAAAATGGGACAAACACCAAATTGAGACTGCATGCAGAATTCGATACAATGTAAAACACCAAATAATGCATGCATAGCGGAATTAGGCTGATACCTGCTTATTATCAAAATCCAGAAATGAGCTCTTAAATTCTACAATCATCAAAAAGGAAGTGATTCCCAAACCTTCCATAACAAAGCCATCACCTTCAGAGAGATGAACCTGGAGAAGAGTCCCCTAAGCAAGCTGCTCCTGGGGCTCTGTTCACAAACACAAGCAAACCCCACAGAGCGGCAGGACAACAAGACAATTAGACACAACCAAATAATGAGAAAACAAAAACATAATTACTTGACACATTGGAAATAATTAACAAAAAAACAGAGCAAACTAGAATGCTATTTGGCCCTAAACAGAGATTACACAGTGACAGAATACCTGACATAAACTGAAGGAAAGCTTTGTGTAAGGTGTGCTTAACTGGTGGCAGAGAAGTCAGATGCAGGAGAGCAGAACTGGGTAATAACCAGAGCAGTTTAATATACCAAACCACCGGCATCCAGAATAACAACGTGTGGGTACAAAACCCGTCGCGCACCAGACACCAATGTGCACAAGCACTTACAACAAACAATTCCGCACAAAGACATGAGGGGAACAGAGGGTTAAATACACAACACGTAATGAGGGAATGAAAACCAGGTGTGTGGGAAAACAAGACAAAACAAATAAAAAATGGATCGGCGATAGCTTGAAGACCGTTGACGTCGACCGCCGAACACCGCCCAAAAAAAGGAGAGGAACCAACTTCGGTAGAATTTGTGACACTATGACTATGTACAGACTCAGTGAGCATAGCCTTGCTATTGAGAAAGGCCGCCAAAAGCAGACCTGGCTCTCAAGAGAAGACAGGCAATGTGCACACTGCCCACAAAATGAGATGGAAACTGAGCCGCACTTCCTAACCTCCTGCCAAATGAATTTTAAAACAACACAATTTTGATAAACTCCCATAAAAACATGTTTCAAGCAGACAACCATAGTCCCTGTGCCCAAGAACACTAAGGTAACCTGCCTAACTGACTACCGACCCGTAGCACTTACGTCTGTAGCCATGAAGTGCTTTGAAATGCTGGTCATGGCTCACATCAACACCATTACCCAAGAAACCCTAGACCCACTCCAATTTGCATACCTGCAAAACTGATCCACAGATGATGCAATCTCTATTGCACTCCACACTGCCCTTTCACACCTGGACAAAAGGAACACCTATATGAGAATGCTATTAATTGACTACAGCTCAGTGTTCAACACCATAGTGTCATCAAAGCTCATCACTAAGCTAAGGACCCTGGGACTAAACACCTCTCTCTGCAACTGGATCCTGGACTTCCTAACGGGCCGTCCACAGGTGGTAAGGGTAGGTAACAACACATCCGCCACACTGATCCTCAACATGGGGGCCCCTCAGGGGTGCATGCTCAGTCCCCTCCTGTACTCCCTGTTCACCCATGACTGCACAGCCAGGCACAACTCCTACACCATCATTAAGTTTGCCAATGACACAACAGTGGTAGGCCTGATCACAGACAATAACCAGACAGCCTTTAGGGAGGTCAGAGACCTGACCATGTTGTGCAAGGACCACAACCTCTCCCTCAAAGTGATCAAGACAAAGGAGATGAGTGTGGACTACAGGAAAAGGAGGACTGAGCACACTCCCATTCTCACCGACGGGGCTGTAATGGAGCAGGTTGAGAGCTTCAAGTTCCTTGGTGTCCAAATCATCAGCAAACTAACATGGTCCAAGCACACCAAGACATTCCCCCTCAGGAGACTGAAAAGATTTGGCTTTGGTCCTCAGATCCTCAAGAGGTTCTACAGCTGCACCATCGAGAGCATCCTAACGGGTTGCATCACTGCCTGGTATGGCAACTGCTCGGCCTCTGACCGCAAGGCACTACAGAGGGTAGTGCGTACGGCCCAGTACATCACCGGGGTTAAGCTTCCTGCCATCCAGGAGTTCTATACAAGGCGGTGTCAGAGGAAGGCCCTAAAAATTGTCAAAGACTCCAACCACCCTAGTCATAGACTGTTCTCTCTGCTACCGCATGGCAAGCGGCACCGGAGCGCCAGGTCTAGGTCCAAGAGGCTTCTAAACAGTTTCTACCCCAAAGCCATAATACTCCTGAACATCTAATCAAATGACTACCCAGACTATTTGCACTGTGTGCCCCCATCCCCACTACGCTGCTGCTACTCTCTGTTATTATCTATGCATAGTCACTTTAATAACTATACCTACATGTGCATATTACCTCAATTACCTCGACTAACCGGTGCCCCAGCACATTGACTCTGTACCTGTACACCCTGTTTGTAGCCTCGCTGTTGTTATCTTACTGCTACTCTATTATTATTTCTTACTTTTATTTCTTACTTTTTTTTTGTATTTCTTAAAACTGCATTGTTGGTTAAGGGCTTGTAAGTAAACATTTCACAATAAGGTCTACTACACCTGTTGTATTTGGAGCATGTGATAAATACAATTTGATTTGATTTTATCTACTGGGTAAAATACCACAGTGTGCCATCACATTTGTAATTTTTTTCCACCTTTATTTAACCAGGTAAGCTAGTTGAGAACAAATTCCCATTTACAACTGCGACCTGGCAAAGATAAAGCAAAGCTGTGCGTCACAAACAGCAACAAAGAGTTACACATGGAATAAACAA